>NW_028242532.1:0-147037 GCF_964263255.1 Lissotriton vulgaris | reverse complement strand
TCTGAGTGCCTGTATGGCCATCACCGCTGCCAAGGAGGGGGAGAGCCCCCAAGCCCTTCAAACAATTGGGCAGGTCGGGATTGCGAAGGCCACACTCAACACTCAACACCCACAGACGCGGTCAGAAGCCAGTGGGCAGCTCCCCAGAGCTCACGAGCTGTGAGTACCATTTTTTCCCATGTACTTCTTTTTTGCGGTCGCAACCAAACTCTTTTTTTTATAGCACCTAAAGCCAGCAAGTCCGTCATCTGGGCGGCCGGAGGTACACATAAATTAAGAGTTTCCAAATCAATTAGTCAAATAGATAAAAAAACAAAAAAAACAAATCCCATAATGAGATCCGACACAAAACGGCAAATCACTCTCAGCAAAAACAAAAACAAAACAGCCCGAAATCAATCCCCAAACAGCCCTCAACTTCTTTATCAGACGGCGAGTCCGAGGGAATAAGGGAGAGGCAAGACACGGGAAAGTTGGTGGCAATACCTGAGATCCCCGGTTCAGCGACGCGTAAACAAGGGCAACAAAAAATGAACAATTTTTTTTTTCTAAAAGACCTGGTCTCGGCGATTTTTGCCGCCAAAGTAGAGTCGCAATACTTCCAGATACCATCAAAACGACACTTGCACCAAGGGTTTCAATCAAGGAAACAAAGCAAATTGATCGATGTTTACAGGAGAGTACTGTAAACCCACAAGGCAATTCTGGTCATACAGTGAAAACCAACACTATGAAAAAACAGACAGAAACAGTGGAGGCCCAAGTACACAATACATTTAGTCCCTCCGAGAAAATGGAGCCCAAAAAAGAAGTGGATAGCAAACCTGCAACTCACGCAAGCATTCAAGAAACAAAAGACTCAAATAATCCAGCAACTTATCTGTCGTCAACACATGGTCTAGACTCGCTTGAAAACCTCTTCGCTAAATCAAGTTTACAAAATACAAGCCATAAAGAGAACACTAAGAGCAATAAACCAGCAGAAGGGTTGGACTTATGAGGTTCAATAAGCCAGAAACTTGAAGGGGAGGCAGAAACTGAAGAGCCCTCTTCAATCACAAACACCCCAATGCAGTTATAACATCTAAGAAAAAAATAAAAAGAGCACTAGACTTTGGGCAATCCACAACCGAACCTCCTTCCACAAAGGGGTGCACCCACGAGCTAAAGTCTTCAACACCGCAAAACTCAAAGGATCACGGCAGCAGCCAAAGAATTTTGATTGACGACACCAGTAGTGACAGTAACGAGGCAATAAAGCAAGTCTAGTCGGACCCCATTCTAATTTCATCGACAAGCAGGATTGAACAGTCCTGCGCAATCTTAGAAAATGGAGCCAGTCCTCAACACAACACAAATTGGGGGAAGTCCCTAATTAGTCAAGTCAAGTCAAGTCAAAGAATTTATATAGCGCACTACATACCCAGAGGGTCTCAAGGCGCTAAGGAGGGGGGGGAGGATTACTTGTCAAATATCCACGTTTTAAGTTGTTTTCTGAAAGCTAGGTGGTTCTGGGTAAGGCGAAGGTGAGTGGGGAGTGAGTTCCATGTTTTAGCAGCCAGGTAGGAGAAGGATCTGCCTCCCATGGTGGTCTTGTTTATGCGAGGTATAGTGGCGAGGGCTTGGCTGGAGGAGCGTAGTTGGCGGGAGGGGGTGTAGAAGGACAGTCTTGAATTGAGGCATTCTGGTCCGATGTCGTAGAGTGATTTGTGTGCGTGGGTTAGCAGTCGGAAAGTGATTCTCTTATTGACGGGTAGCCAGTGGAGGTCCTTCAGGTGACCAGAGATGTGTTCGTTGCGTGGGATGTCTAATATGATTCTGGCTGAGGCGTTTTGGATTTGTTGGAGTTTCTTTTGAAGTTTAGCGGTAGTGCCTGCGTAGAGGGTGTTTCCGTAGTCCAGTCGGCTCGTGACCAGTGCATGGGTGACTGTTTTCCTGGTTTCGGTGGGGATCCAGCGAAATGTTTTTTTGAGCATGCGAAGAATGTTGAAGCAGGATGAGGATACGGCGCTGACTTGTCTGTTCATTGAAAGTGAAGAGTCCAGGATAACGCCTAGGTTCCGTGCGTGGTCTGTCGGGATGGGTGCTTTTCCAAGGGCTTCCGGCCACCAAGAGTCGTCCCATGTGGAGGGGGATGTACCTAGGATGAGGACTTCTGTTTTATCAGAGTTCAGTTTCAGACGGCTGTGTTTCATCCATTCAGCAACTTCTTTCATTCCTTCGTGTAGGTTAGTTTTGGCGGTGTTGGGGTCCTTGGTGAGAGAAAGGATCAGTTGAGTGTCATCCGCGTAAGAGATGATGTTGAGGTTGTGTTGGCGGGCGATGGTCGCGAGGGGGCTTATGTATACGTTGAAGAGGGTGGGGCTGAGAGAGGATCCTTGTGGTACGCCACAGATGACTTCGGTGGCCTCGGACTTGAATGGTGGAAGGCGGACTCTCTGGGTTCTTCCGGTGAGGAACGAGGTGATCCATTCAAGTGCTTTTCCATGTATTCCGATGTTGCTGAGGCGATGTAAAAGGGTGCTGTGGCAGACTGTGTCGAATGCTGCAGAGAGGTCGAGGAGGATGAGGGCGACTGTGTCTCCATTGTCCAGTAGAGTTCGAATGTCGTCTGTTGCTGCGATGAGGGCGGTTTCAGTGCTGTGTTTCGCTCGGAAGCCAGATTGTGAGGAGTCGAGGGATTTGTTGGCTTCGAGAAAAGCGGCGAGCTGGTTGTTGACCGCTTTCTCGATTACTTTGGCCGGGAATGGAAGGAGCGAGATGGGGCGGTAATTTTTGAGTTCGGTGGGGTCCGCTGTGGGTTTTTTCAGAAGGGCGGTGAGTTCAGCGTGTTTCCAGTTTTCCGGAAAGGTGGCGGAGTTGAAGGAGCAGTTGATGACGTTTCGGAGGTGCGGTGCTATGACGGAGTCTGCTTTGTTGAAGATGTGGTGAGGGCATGGGTCTGTGGGGGATCTTGAGTGGATGGAGTTCATCAGGCGGATGGTGTCTTCAGTGGAGATTGGGTTCCAGTCGTTAAGGGTGTTCGCGGGGGGAGAGTGTTCAGCATATGGTTGGGTGGGTTGGGTTCCAGGTTGGTTGTCGAAGCTGTTGTGGATGTCTGCAATCTTGTTGTGGAAGAATGAGGCTAGGGAGTCGCAGAGGGCTTGAGAGGGGGTGATGTCGTTGGAGTTGGCCGAGGGATTGGAAAACTCCTTGACGATGTTGAAAAGTTCTTTGCTGTTGTGGGCGTTGTTGTCAAGTCGATCCTTGAATGCTGTTTTCTTGGCCTTTCGGATTAGTTGGTGGTGAGTGCGGGTGGCGGTTTTGAAGGCGTCCTTGGTGCTGGTGGTTGGGTCTTTTTTCCACGCTTTTTCAAGGGTGCGGCAGAGTTTCTTGGACTTCTTAAGATCATCGTTGAACCACGAGGCCTTCTTGTTGCCAGGTTTGCTTTGACGTTTTTTCAGTGGTGCTAAGGTGTCGGCGGTGTTGGATAACCATAGGGTGAAGTTTGCGGCGGCTAGGTTTGGGTCCGAGGAGTGGGCTGGGGTGTTTAGAAGGAGCGATGACGAGATCTGGTCAGTGGTGATTTTGTTCCAGTTTCTTTGCAGAGTTGGTTGGAGGTGGTTGGTGGGTTTGGGCTTGTTGTAGGTGAAGTGAACGCAGCTGTGGTCAGTCCAGAGCAGATCCGTAGTGTGGCTGAAGGAGACATGATTGCTGGAGGTGAAGATGGGGTCGAATGTGTGACCTGCGATGTGGGTGGGGGAAGTGACCAGTTGTTTAAGTCCGAGGTTGGCGAGGTTGTCCAGGAGGGTGGTGGTGTTGCGGTCGTTGAACTTTTCAAGGTGAAAGTTGAGGTCTCCCAGAAGGATGTATTCTTTGGAGGGGAGCGCGTGTGGAGTGATGAAGTCCGTGATGTCTTCACTGAATTTTGCGCGGGGTCCAGGTGGTCTGTAGAGGAGGGTGCCTCTGAGTGTGGTTTTGGGGTCGATGTGGATCTGGAAGTGAAGGTGTTCGGAGTTGGCGAGGTTGGCGTCAGAGCTGGTAGAGATGCGGATTGATTTCTTATGGACGATGGCGATTCCTCCTCCTGTGTGGTTGGTACGGTCTTTGCGAGTGATCTTATAGTCTTCAGGGATGGCAATGGTGATGTCTGGTGCGGAGGAAGCGTTCATCCATGTTTCCGTTAGGAAGGCGATGTCTGGAGAAATGGTGTCTAGGAGATTCCATAGGTCAATGGCGTGCCTGTGGACTGATCGGGTGTTGAGAAGGATGCATTGTAGGTGGTTGGGGTCGGGAGTCAGTGGTGTGGTTGTAGGGGAGATGTTGTCGTTGCCGCTGAATTTGCAGGAGTAGCAGGAGAAAGGTCCATGGGTTTTTCCAGGGGCGGCTTGGACGCAGTTGGGGGCGCGACCGGGGTTAAGGGCTAGGAGGGTGGCGGCATCGTAGGTGATGCGGGAGGGCTGGGCAGCGCGAGGGCCAGGGGGTCTGGCGCTGGGCGCGGTCCAGGCGCGGACGGGCGTAGACGGGCTTACCTTTGGCGCACCTTCGGCGTGGCCGTAGCGCGTGGACGCTGCGCGTGGGGGCATTGGCCATAAATGGATGGTGGAGGGGGAGGGGCGAGGGCGTCTCAGCTGGGAGGCGGGGCGGGCACACGAGGACAACAACAACAGTCAAGATGGAGGCGGAGGGGGGGGCACAGCAGAGCGCTACAGTTATACGCGCAATACAATCACCAAACAGTTTAAAAACAATGTAAAACAAGCAAAGAGGCAGGCAGCAGGCAAATGTAGTCGGCAGAGGCACAGGCAAAGCAGCGCTACGATACCAGAACCAGCAGGGGACGCTGGGAGCGACCACTCGGCTCGAGGAGAGGAGTGAGTTAGTACACTGGACCAAGCAATAAAGGCACTAAACTTCCAATCAGACAAAATGGAAGTACAAATAGACCTAATAAACATCATCGCTGAGCACATTTCTAACTTAAGCTCTAAAGTTGACACAATACTAACCTTACTACCCAAGAAGGAAAACGAGGTTAAAAACACAAATATAAATACAGACCATACAAATTCAGGAAACAGATCCCAAACCAAAAGTTATGCAAAATTCAGTCGCTGCAACTGTGGCAGTATAATTGAAAAACTGGCCACCCTTCCAGAGATTCTAATTGACATCCTGGCTGTAGTGAAATCCACCGGTGAACAAAAGAGAAACCGGGAGCATATGGAAGCCAACCAGAACAAAGAAATTCCAAACGCCCAATCCGGAACCCAACTCCAGGACTGACCCCCTGAAAGGGCCGAGAAGAAAACAACTAAAGTTCAAGACGCAGGGGCGTTGGAAAGCCAAAAAGAACAAAACTACGAAGGCTCGCCTACCGTTCCGACTGAGCAACAGGACAAACTAACAAAACGTCAACGAAAAAGAGCTAGGAAGGCACGGCCCAAACAAAATAAGAAACTCATCGGTGCCCCAGAACACATTTTCCCAATTTTTACAAAGAAAGTAAGCCAAGGTCCCGATACAAACAAGGACAGGCTTAAAACTCCAGACAGTAGTCAGGACCAACAATACCTGGAAAGGGTTAGCTTTTCTTTTGAGAACTCTGTAAAGGTGGAATCAATACAAAAACTAGAAGTAAAAACCCTTAACGGGCCAATGGGACTCAAACAATCAACTGAAGGCACAATGAATCCTAGACATAATATAAAGGAAACTCCACGAACAAGAGTTTATGTGGACAACGGCCCAAACGACCGCGACAAAGTCATGGATATCTATATAGACGCTGGCAGCTCACAGCCCAATTTGTACTCATCGCAATGAAAAGAAGTAGAGGAAACACGCAAACCCAACAAAAAGTACCAGAGCAAAAATTTAAGTGCGGACGTAAGGGAACAAAAACCTCTCAACGCGAATACGATCAGAGAGCTTTAAAGATTACGACTAACGCAACAGGTAGGAGAGTTATAACAAAGAGAGACCTCCCCGAACTTGAGCAATCAGTTCAACGTAGAGAAATTAGATTCATGAAGCAAACAGAAATCAGTAGGGAGATACCATCAGCCCACGAAAAGGAAATCAATTCTATAACAGGGCCTTCAAGAACAAAAAACAATGCAATAACAGGCGCTAGAAGAGGAGGGGGTGTGGCTGTTATATTTAAGGAGCAGTTTACACTAACATCCTCCGCTCTTACCCTGATTCCGGGACTGGAGGGGCTACACCTCTGCCTTCAGGTGGGACCTCAGCTATCCCTAGCAGGATTACTTATATACCGCCCTCCTGGTGGGGATGATCCCAACCTGACAGCTCTGATGGATACTATCGTTCAGAGTTCCCTCCTTCATCCTCAATTCCTCACTGTCTGGAATTTTAACATCCATGTGGATAAGGAGGGATGCGCCCCTGCAGAGACACTGAGGGCCTCATTAAATGCAGCCAATTTGAGACTTATCAATGATGGCCCTACACATAGAGCAGGTCATACAATTGATTTAATTTTCTCCAACATTAAAAATGTTGCGGTAGAGGCGGCACTGCTGTTAGTTTGGTCAGACCATTCGCTTATTCCATTTAAAATAAATGTAGCGGCAGATAGTCCTGCGACAAGCAAGTGCTCCTTTATGAGGAGACAATTGAAGAAGCTAGTCCCTGCCACTATGGGCCCAGTTCTGGCTTAGAATATACCAACTTTAACCTCGAATGTCAATATAGATGCACAGCTGTTTAATGACTGGATCGGGAATATGGTGTCATCCATTGCACCGGCAAAACGCGCAATGTCCAAGCGGGATTCCCCTTCCGCTCCCTGGTTTTCACAGAACCTTAGAGTAGAGAAGGCAGCGTGCAAGAGGCTGGAGAGGCTTTGGAGGGTAAACTACGGGACCGTGGAAAAAGCCCGATATAAGGAAGCCTCCCAAAAACTGCAGAAGGCTGTTAGAAAGGCAACAAAAACAGTTCTTTGCAGCATCAATTCAGCAGGCAGAACACTCGAGTTAGGAAATCTTTAAGGTGGTACAGCCCTTTTTCAAACCCAGGTGTATTGAGAGGGAGGTCCCCCCGTCGGCCACACTGTGCGATAGCATTTCAGATTTCTTTGACTGCAAAATTAAGCGAGTTTATGAGTCCTTGGGCCCGGAGAGGAGAACGTTGAAGACAGATCTGGTTGTCAAAGAGGTGGCTAGTGAAACTCTGGCACAATTCCAGCCAATAGCTCTGAACTCGGTCATGCAGGAACTAAGTCATTGTAAGTCAGGGTCACCTGACGACCCCTGTCCACCTAAGCTCTGGAGCACCATGGCTGACTTTGCGGCTTCCACAATACAGCACATCTGGAATATGTCCATCTCCTTGGATATGGAAACATGCCACCCTCCTCCCGTTAAAGAAAAAACCAAATGGGGATCCCACGGACCTTAGTAACCTTCGTCCGATTTCTCTGCTGGCAGCGCCGGGCAAAATGTTTGAGAAAGTAATCCAGCGGCAGTTAAGTAAATTCATTGAGGTAAATAGGATATTGCATGAGACTCAATCAGGCTTTAGACCCGGCTTTAGTACTGAGACAGCACTGATTGAGGTGGCTGAGTCAGTGAGGTGGTCGATGGATTCGGGAGACTCAGCCATGCTGGTGCTCCTGGATCTGTCGGCTGCTTTTGATACGGTCAACCACGCAAGGCTGTTGAGGCGACTGGCTGAGGTAGGCCTCCAGGACCAGGCGCTGGGGTGGATACAGTCGTATCTGACTCAGAGAACCCAGAAGGTGGCGCTGTGGGCCGTCTCTTCCACACCTAAGGTCCTCATCTGTGGCGTCCCTCAGGGGTCGGCACTTAGCCCACTATTATTTAATATCTACCTGGCTCCACTTTTTACGCTGATTGCCAATTGGGGGGTCAAGGCAATTTCATATGCCGATGACACCCAACTGGTGTTTCCGTATTCGGAGGTGTCGGAGGCGGCCTTTTCGAGCTTCAAGGGCTGTCTCCAAGACGTTGCGTGCTGGATAAACACAAACAAATTAAAACTTAATGCAAACAAGACGGAAGTGATCTTCTTTGGCAAAGGTTCCCCTCCACCCTCGGAGCTTAGGTGGCCGGCGGCGATAGGACCGGCCCCTTCGCCTAGCCAAATGGCAAAAAATCTGGGGGTGCGGTGGGACGATAGCTTGTCCTTTGCCTTGCACATCCAGCAAGTAGTTGGGTGCTGTCTGTGTAAGTTGAGGAATCTACGGAAGATTCTGCGACTCCTACTAGAGAGAGGACTGTCGAAAAACAGTAATCCATGCCACAGTGACATCAAGGCTGGATAACGCAAACGGCCTCTATCTGGGCTTACCAAAGTTAGCGGTTGCAACTGGTCCAGTATGCGGCTGCGAGACTGTTAATGCGTATTCCTTTTAAGCATTCGGTCTATCCGCACCTTCTTTCACTTCACTGGTTACCAGTAGCCAGCCGGATCAAATTTAAGGCACTCACGTTGGCCTTTAGATCTCTGTATGGCACCTGCCCAAATTACCTGAGAGCTCGGTTGCCGAGATACATCCAGGCCCGCTCCCTCCGCTCCAACTGCCGCGTTCAGCTTGCAATTCCACGAGCAAAAAGGGCTCGGTTGGGAGGACGAACCTTCTCGGCCAATGTGGCGGCACTATGGAATACCCTGCCCCCAGCGCTTCAGCAGGCCCCCTCCGAGTCCTGCTTTAAGCAGATGCTGAAGACCTGGCTCTTCACCCAACCGCGCTAGGCGCTCAATTCTGGTCCTTGTGGCCATGCCTGCTCTTCTAGCGCTGGGACACCTCCGTGTGAGGTAGCTGTTAGCGCTTTAGAAAATGCCGTATTAATATTATTATTATTATAACACAGGTGGACAACCTAACACTAACATCAGACGAAATTGAACCAGTCATTACTTCTATTCCAGAATTTTAAACAAAAGGAAAGCATGATTTCCTCAATAGAGGAAACATCTTAAAACTGCTTAAGGAAATTCCGGATCTCAAAGGAATAGTTTCCCAAGACATGGAAGCAGTAGAGTTCCAGCAAAATAGAGCAAGGCCAGGAATAGAAAATTCTGTTATTACTTGGAAATGAAAAGAGCTCGCAGCACAAATCTACGGACACAAAGAAACCTTCGAAAATTGGGGAATTAAAATTCTACAAAATAAGCAACCGAAATCCCCTCAACCCCTCCACAATAGCCCCGATTACCATAAGGACAAGGAGTCCCAAAGGCCCAAAATAAAATCATGCTTACACACAGCCCGAGCAACATCTCCAGAGAAAGGAATAGAAACAAAAACCATCTTAAAAAATCAGACAATCACATACCGGCTCCTCTGCAGTAATCAAGACTGGTCATGGATCCCGACAGTACTTAGCGAAAAGGGTTCCTAGAACTGATAAAACAACTACAACCAGAAAACGACCAACCCGCAGGCAGAAGAAAAAAACAACTGCGGCCTTAATCAACTTATGCTCTTGGAACGTTCACGGCTTTAGCTCCATGGAGCAGGATCACGAAACACAACTTTTTTTGACGATCTGGATATAATACTCTTACAAGAAACCTGGAACCTGACTCAACTAGGATTTCCAGGCTTCACGGAACATCACATACTCGTAGAAAAGCACGCAAAATATGGTCATCCCTGGGGTGTTCTAACAATCCTTGTTTCTCAGAAATACAACTGGAACCAGGAAATACTGGACGTTGGACTAAACTGGGTTCAAGCAATAAAAATCACAATACAGACCCTGCACCAATTGTTACTTTTAAACATTTACATACACCCAGACCGCAAAGCAAAAAAGGAAAAATTGGAAACACTGTTAAATCTGATCAAAACCTTAAAAAAAACAATAAACAATCTTCCATGATAATTTCAGGAGACTTTAATTTTAATTTACTTAGCACCAATAGGGGCGGAATGAACAGAGAAAAAAGGGCAGCATTCAGGTCCACTCTAACGGAATGGGGCAAGATAACTACAGTGGGCCTAACAATACTAAACAGTAAAACAAAAGAAGGCCTGTCTCAGCCGTGCCCTACCTATGTGAGCGGCAATGTTAAATCGACTCTAGATTTCACACTAGTAACAACGACCCTGATAAATGAAATCGTGGAATATTTAATTGTCCAGCGCTTGAAAAGCGATTATTACCCACAAATTCTCAGGTTGGATATCGCTGCACCTAGACATCAAAAACAGAAAAATTTAGCCTGCGAAAAATAAAATGGAGGGGCGGAGAAACACAAAAAATCATGACCACGGCAACCAACTTTATGTTAAAACTTGGGAGCCTTGATAACGGAGACCCTATAAACAACTGGGAAAACTTGTTGGAGGAAATAAAGGAAAACCATTCAGCTCAGCCGAGAGCAATCAAAGATCCAATAGGAAAACCAGCGCCCTGGTTCAACGCGGAACTAAAACAAGAAGAAAAAAAATTAGCCAGGGCTCAACGATCGGCTGCAAAGGGTCAATGTACAAATACTGCAGAGCTCAGAAACATGAGAAAGGCATACCGGAAAAAATTATGGGTAGCAAAAGCCCAACACAAAGAATGGGCATGGACAAAGCTACTGATTTCCAGCATAAAATCATCTTGTAGAGAGTTCTGGGTATTCATTAACGAATTAAATTTGGGTCAGGCATTGCAACAGGATCCCGGGATCCACAACATGGAATGGGAGATATACGTGAAGAACCTTGACTTAACAAAGGATCCCCAAAGTATTGAAACAAAACAACAAGGGAGACCAACGGAGATCAAAGCCGACAGTTTAAAATTACACAACAGTGTTACCCCAGAACCAAACCCCAAATTTGAAGAACTATCGATCACACGGGCCCAAATAAAAAGGCTCATCCAAAAATTAAAATCAGAAGGGACTCCGGGGCCGAACGGCATTCCAACTGCAGTCTATAAATCAAACACAAACTTCTGGGCCGATCTATTATCCACAAGAAAGGGGACCGGAAAGAGCAAGGAAATTATCTATTAATTTCCTTAATAGACGTTGAAGCGAAGCTGTATGCCTTGTGCCTGTTGAAAGAGCTGCAGGACTGGGAAACATCAACAAAAATAATCCCCAAGGTTCAAATCGGTTTCAGACTGGGGATGGGGACTACTACTAACCTGGTCCCCCTGGGCCTGCTAACTGATAACGACAAAAAAAGAAAACATCAACTATATGTTTGTTTTGTCGACATAAAATCAGCCTTCGACCATGTAAGCACGCCAAGGCTCTGGAGCTAATTAAGAAAGTGGGGGATACCGGATTACTTAATAAACGCAATCACCAGCCTATACAGTGAAACATGGGCGAAGGTCAAACAAGGGAACGGTAGCAGCCTTACTCACAAAATTGAGACACAGGACGGTTTAAAACAAGGTTGCGTCCTTGCCCCCAGTCTTTTTAACTTATATCTAGCAGACATTGGACGAAAATTAGATGCAACTCAAAGTCACGCACCGAAACTTGGTAATGTTCCCGTGCCCATAATGCAGTACGCTGACGACATAGTTTTACTAAGCAAAACACCCGTCTGACTGCAACGCTTAGTAAACATGTTAGCTTCATATGTAGCAGAGGAAAACCTGGAGTTGAATAAAAACAAAACCAAAGTGCTCCGAATCTGAGAGTGGAAGAAATTAAAATATAGATGGTCAATCAACAACTCTCTTCTTGAAGAGCAGGACTCGTACAAATATTTTGGGATGACCACTAAGAGGGAAGGCGCAATCATTAATATATGCATATGGGCAATTGCAAAAGAGTGGGAGGTCCAAACTATATGCACTTACTCAAAGTTATGGCCGCACAAATCATACCAACCTTGTCTTATGGACTAATCGGATGGCTCGAATGCAAATCAACGATCCTAAACAACCTACAAAACAAAATATATAAAGTGGTGTTTGGGTTGCCACAAGCAGCATCTCCAGCCCAAGTTCGATTAGAATTCGGCTTACAAAACCAAGATATTAGGTCGAAGTCCACATTTGTAAAATTCTGCCATAAGATCCAAACCGCACCTAGAGAGTCACTGGACAATCTATGCTGGGAGGAAATAAACTTTTTGGTAGACAGGCCCAATACCAATCAATGGGGCAAATTTCTTAACCAGAGTTTGACAACATTGGGCCTCCACGAAGTATGGAAAAAAAAATCGACCACAAGCAGTTCTGCAAAATAGCTAATGGTTCGGCAAAAATGATTTCCTTGCTCAAACGAACTCCTAGCCCTACACTACTGCCAGCACCTAAAAAAAATGCTGATAGCGTATCGTCTGGGCACGCATTATTCAAAAGATCTAGGGCCAGATGTAGGTAAATCCCATTTACCGATTTTGAAATACTGAATTTTACCGATTCGGTATTTCAAAATCGGTAAATGGGATGTAGGTCCCAACATCTGGATATGTTACCGAATCCTTAAAAATTCGGTATTTACCGATTCGGTAAATACCGAATCGGTATTTGCTATAGAATCCTTAAAGCCCAAAGGATTCAATTCAAATACCGATTCGGTATTTACCGAATCGGTAAATACCGAATTTGTCAAGGGTGCAGGGGGTGTCACTTTGACACCCTCTAGCACCCCCAAAACGGGCATGTGTGCAATGTGGCACACAGACATGCCCTAAGGGCACGTCTGTCTGTCACATGGCACATGTGTACATGCACAGATGTGCATGTACACAGGAATCGGTATTTTACCATGGATTTGTATTCCATGGTAAAATACCAATTCTGTAAGCCATGTGCCAATGGTAAATTGGCTACCCACATAGCATTTTCGGTAATTTTACCGAATAGGTAAATATTACCGAATCGGTAAATATTACCGATTTGGTAATTATTACCGATTCGGTACTTATTACCGATTCGGTAATAATAACGATTCGGTAAAATTACCGAATATGTGCCCCTACATCTCCATAGCCCTTTACTGATCGGAAACGGCCGAAAATCGGTATTTTCGGCCGATTCCGATCGGTAAAGGGCTACCTACATCTGGCCCCTAATGCCTTCTTGGAAACAACAACCAGAAAGTGCTAACTGCAGACTATGCGGATATAAGAACGAAACAGTGTCACACATATTATGTGTATGCCCTGCGCTGCAGGTCTTAAGAAGAAGATACCTTCGGGCAATTTTGAAACACAATGAAAATCCGCACCTGCAGGCAGGCGGTGATACGGTGGCTAAGTGGCGTATCACCTACCCTTTCATGTCGGGGAATCACATTTATGGCGCAGGCAACAAAGCAGTTACAAGAAAAGGATCAGACATAAGGAATTTTCCCGCCCCGAACAAAAATAGGTACAGGGATAGAATCCAAATGACAAAAGTGACACAGACGGACTTAGGACGCTTTTTACCAAGAAATATGACCATTGAGATAACATTTTTTGCAACATAATAATCCGATTTTATTTCAATTTTTACTTTCCTTTTATATTTGTTGTTGCACTGCTTTTATTGCTTGTACATATTGTAATGATTTTAATTAATCACACAATAAAATGACACACACACACACGGAGTGCCTGTATGGGTGGCTGAATGTATGTACGAGTAGCTGTATTGGTGAGTGAGTGCATGTGTGTGTCTGTATCAGTGAATGAGTGTATCTGTGTGTGGCCAATCACTTGACAAAAGCAAAGCCTCCCTTCTTATCCTTCTTGACTTCTCTGCTGCGTTCGGTGTCTGTCAATCACTCTGCCCTACTTAACACTTTAAAATACTATTTTGGCCTCAATGGCTCTGTCCTCAAATGGTTTTCTTCCTTTTTCCAACACAGGTCCCAACAAATAAAAATTGTTGATTGCCTCTCCAAATCTAGACCCATCTCCCTTGGTGTCCCCCAAAGATCCATACTCTCTCCCTCTTTGTTCAACTTCTTCATGGAGCCCCTTACCCTCATTCTAAAATAATCTGGAATCAACTACCACCTTTACGCTGATGACACCCAAATCTATTGTAAGTAAGCGTGGGCGCAAAATTCATTCCGTTCGTGGATTTTGCAGATTTTTGGCAATTTCGTGGTCCGCGAATCCTGCAAATTTGCCCAAAAATCCGCAAATTCGCAAGCTGACGGATATTTTTGCTTGGTCGCACTTGAAAAACACTATATTGACTTACCGTGATTCTGAGTTCAAAGAGTTGTTTTCCTCCCTGTTTGCCTGTGCTGCAGCATTTTGGATCTTGCAGCGTGATAAGGCAAGAGTTTTCGACCGCGAATGCATCATCGCAGCCCGCCATCTTGCACAGCGAGAGTTTGACAACGCAAGTATGTCATAAGGGCCCGCGATCACGCATCACCGTAGATTCGGCACACAGCTGACTTCGGGTGGGAAATTTGAACTGCTCGCGTTCCTGAACTTGCAAAAATTGCAATTCTGCACGAGAAATCCACCACAGGCAGCATAAACCTTCTGAAAATCATGATTTTGATCAGAATAACTCCTCAGATTGACGTTTGGCTGCACTTTTTTGAGCAAGGAGTCCATTTTTAGGGGGAGTGGGAGGAAGGAAGTGCCCCAGAATCTCCAACTTCCTGTTCCTGTCCAGCAGGCTCCTCCCAGTGCTTTGTCCATGTCCTGGTCACTTTTCATTTGGATCTGGAGCTGGAAGGATTACTTTATGTGGCTGCTGCTGGATATTTGTATTTGAGGACTTTGGGACTTTGGAGTTTGGATCACTTTTGGATTTGAGATTTTACAAGTAAGTTGGTGTTGTTTGTTTGGGGCATTGCAGTTGCTGCCACTACAATTTTAAAACTTTTTCACAACTTTAAAAAAAATATATTGTTGGGTAGCCAGAGTATCCAGTAGGCCCAGGGTTAGTCATGGGTGCAAGATACAACTGTTTCTGTGAGTTGTGTTGAACTTAAATCTCATTTATGGCATGGAATTTTAGCTCACTGTTATATGTGTTTTTTTTCTTCATTTTGGGGCTGCCTGTAAAGCCTCACTAGCCAGTAGGCCCAAGTGTAGTGAGAGGTGCATGGACCAAGTCTTTCTGTGGAGTGTCATGAATTTAAAGATCATTGAGGGCATGGATGGCATTGGATTGTGGTGATTTGTGTGTGTTTTTTGACTTTTTGGAGTGTTCTTGGGCCCTGGCCATGTGGGTGGGGGCCATTTTGAGGCCTGGTCCAGGCAGGGCCTGGCTATGTGGCTGGGGGTGAAGGGGCCATTTTGAAGCCAGGCAGTGTGCTCAGGCCTGCACGCAGTTTGCCTTGCTTTCATCCCTAATGCCCAGAGGTACTCAGTGGTGCATGGACCAAGTCTTTCTGTGGGGTGTCTTGAATGTTAACATCATTGAGGGCATGGATGGCATTGGATTGTGGTGATTTTTGTGTGTTTTTCTACTTTTTGGGGTGTTCTTGGGGCATGGCCATGTGGGTGGGGGCAATTTTGAGGCCTGGTCCAGGCAGGGCCTGGCCATGTGGCTGGGGAACAAGGGGCCATTTTGAAGCCAGGCAGTGTGCTCAGGCCTGCACGCAGTTTGCCTTGCTTTCATCTATTATGCCCAGGGGTACTCAGTGGTGGATGGACCAAGTCTTTCTGAGTGGTGTCTTGAATTTAATCATCATAGAGGGCATAAATGGCATTTGATTGTGGTAATTTCTGTCGGTTTTCTGACTTTTTGGGGTGTTCTTGGGGCCTGGCCATGTGGGTGGGGGCCATTGTGAGGCCTGGTCCAGGCAGGGCCTGGCCATGTGGCTGGGGGTCAAGGGGCATTTTGAAGCCAGGCAGTGTGCTCAGGCCTTCACCCAGTTTGCCTTGCTTTAATCTATTATGCCCTGGGGTACTCAGTGGAGCATGAACCAAGTCTTTTTGTGGGAATTTAAACATCATTGAGGGCATGGATGGCATTGGATTGTGGTGTTTTTTTGTGTGTGTTTTTGACTTTTTGGGGTGGTGTTGGGGCCTGGCCATGTGGGTGGGGGCCATTTTGAGGCCTGGTCAAGGCAGGGCCTGGCCATGTGACGGGATATCAAGGGGCCATTTTGAAGCCAGGCAGCGTGCTTTGTGCCATAGGCCTGCTGTACCCAGGCCAGTATGCCTTGCTTTCATCCATTATGGCCAGGGGTACTCAGTGGTGTATGAAACAATTCTCTCTGTGTGGTCTCTCTTCTATAAATGTAAACATCCATTTTTTATTAGAAATATATTTGCAATTTTTATTTTTGGTCTTTCCGTTTTGGCGTGTGTTGTAATAATATAAATGCCTAGTTGCAAAGTATTAATTGAAGCACGACATATGCAACATTTATTTAACTGATGTTCCTCTGGCTTCATTTGCTTTTAGGTGCACAAAGACCAATCAGCCTCATCGTTCATCATCAGTGCCAGGAAGAAGTCCTGCTGCTGTGTTTGCAGCACAACGTCACGTGTGGCCACAGACAACTCTGCAACTCGTGCAACTGCGGCCTGCTTTTCTGACATCTGAATAAGATGGGCCCAAAAAAAGGTGGCCGTAGCTTCTCTACTAAGAAAGTTGCCAGTAAGAAGGAGCAGAAGAAGCAAGGGGCGCCACTTACCAAGGAGACCGGTGTGCCGACCAGCACATTTTCTAGTGGAAAAAAAACTACGCCTGCAGCAGCAAGATCCACCGTGGACTAAGCTGGGAGCAGCACCTCCACTTCATTGGGCTCAGTGCCACCACGCCAAGTTAGGTCCAAGTCCTTGAATGCTGCAGAGGCAGCCACTGTAATAATTGCTCAATCACCATTAATCAGTGATGTTGGCTCATCACAAGAAAGTAGCATCCAATCAACGCAGGGTGCAACTCATCTGACGAGTGTTCAACAACCACAGCGGCAACAACAAACACAGGTGCAACTAGTACAAGCACAAGTACAAGCCCAAGTACATGCGCAAGAGGCGCAAAGACAGGCGCAAGGAGAGGCGCAAGGAGAGGCGCGACTTGAGGCGCATGGAGCGGCAAAACTGCCCACAATACTTGTTCCTCCAGAAGTGGGGGCACATCAGGAAATTGAAATTCAAGCAGAGGTATCATCAGAGGAAGCCACTCCTCCTGATGATTCATTGTCTTCCAGATCCCCAGCAAGAAAAAGATCAAGGAGGGCAACTACAAGTTATTCTTCAAGCCCCCTTCCTTCTGATGATCTTGATGTGGATTGGAACCCACCACCATCAACAATGCATTCTGAGTCTGAGAGTGAGGCACGCCATGAGCCGAAAAAGGTAGCTTAGCCTAAAAGGAAGGTTCCCGCAAAGCTTTCAATTATGGGTGATGGGGATGAACAAGAAGTGGTGTATTCTGCTGCCGATGAACAGTCTGACGACGACCCAGTCATCACAGACGTCACTCCAGCCCCAGCGGGCATGCAGCAGACAGACATTTTTACCCTATCCCGAATTGCTGCTGACCGGGATGTGGGCAGCGTGGCACTGGTACCACCACCAACGCAGTTAACTAGTACACCATCACCGCCTGCTGCTTCCATATTTTCTCATCAGAAGGGCCGGCAGGGACCTCCATCCAGCTCGACCTCCATTACCTCAAGTAGTGGTGCTGTAATAAGTGCACAACAGAGTAAATTTCAGCAACGCCCATCCTCCACTTCATCTGCCATTGAAACTGAAAGTAGCACCTCCATCACCAGCAGACATCTCCAGTCCCCAGTTTGGGACTTCTTTAGTGTTAGCACAAAGGCGGAAAACATGGGCATTTGTTCGATTTGTAAACAAGTAGTTAGTCGGGGTAAGCTTGGTACCAACTATGGCAACAGAGGCCAGGGAAGTCATCTAAAAAAACACCACACTATCGTTTGGGATGCGCACCTAAGGAAGATCCAGTGAGCCAAAAGTACAACAAATCCAAATGTATCCATTGATATTGCATCTGATGATGATGACGAGGGGCTTATCGTGCAGGGGGGAAGTAAAGAAGCGACAGACATTTATTATGGTACACCCAGTACCCCTGGCAGCAGCAAACCCTCTACCCCTGCAACATGTATGAGGCAAACTAAGAGTCTGGGAGAGACACCAATGCGAAAAAGTACTTCAATGAGCCTAACTGGTTTGAAGAAGTCTGCATCATCATCATCATCTTCACGCGTGAAGGCAGCAGGGAGGACTGTTTTTTGGGCAAAGCTATCCCATTGTTGCGCATGCTAGAGCACCAACTGAAGGCGGTGTCTTCAGCGTTCCAAGATGATGCTGAAAAGCAAGATGCATATCAGTTGGTGGAGAGGTTGTTAAGCCTCCTAGTTGACAATGAAAGGCTTAAAAAAATACATAAAGAACAACATTACATTTGTGCCACTATTCTGGATCCAGGGTACAAAAAGACAGTGGCCAGCAAAGCATTCAATCCTTTTAATGAAGCAGATGTATCAAGGTACAAACAAAGGCTAGCTGTGTCAGCCACTTGGTTAGAAAAAGAGCAGCAGAAAAGTGAAGGAGCCGGCAAAAGTACTACGCAGAAGTACTACTGAATCAACAGGCCATCGGCGTCAAGTTCCACTTCTGAATCTGTGGCCGAAGTGAGTCACTTTCCCTCACAGCCATTAACGACACCAGCAACCGTATCATCATCCTCACCTGCACCAGGCCCAGCCATAATATTGTCGGAAGCGGATTGGCTAACTCATCAAGGGTTTGCTCGTTCAAGTGATGCAAAGGCCACATATGGTACGCAAAGTGGAGCAACCCTGGAGAACCTTGAGTCGATGGTGCAGGCCTATCTGGATAACCCAACAAAGGACTTTGTTAATCAGAACCCATTGCTGTATTGGTATGGGAAAAGGCCTCTATGGCAACTGATCACCAACCTGGCTCTAAATTATTTGTCTTGCCCACTCGCAATTGTGTCTTCTGAACGTGTTTTCAGTGCTGCTGGTGCCATTGTAACTTCAAAAAGGACCCGCCTCTCGGCCAAAAAATCTGGAGAGGTTAACACTGATCAAGATGAATCAACGCTTCATACCACCAGATTACATAATACGTGAATGCACGCAGGAAAAAGAGGACACCGACTTATGTGACGGATGCTCTTCTCTGTTAGCTGACCTACTCAAGGCTCAATTCATAGAGTTTGAGGACGAGCTCTACTTCCATGACACCGAGGCCTGAAAAT
This sequence comes from Lissotriton vulgaris, assembly GCF_964263255.1. NCBI lineage: Eukaryota > Metazoa > Chordata > Amphibia > Caudata > Salamandridae > Lissotriton > Lissotriton vulgaris. Next base: position 127,937 of record NW_028242532.1, on the reverse strand, counting down.
GAATTTCTCTTTCTTCATCCTTATTCACTTTTACTCCTGTGTGTCTTTCTTTGTTTTGCAACTTTTACCACAACAAAACTCTAATCACCTAATCACAACAAGTCCATCAGCAGCACTGTCTTCATCTTATTTCCATATTGATTTGAAGGTGCCGCAGTCTGAAATCCTGAGGTTCACAAGTTCACAACTCAATCATGCTCCTCTATCCTCCTCCTCCAGACTCCCCCTATCCATTTTCCTCAAGGCAGATGGCTGGATTACGCAGAATAAAGAAACTTTGTCTTCGTAGACGAGTCCCCTCAAGTGTGACTGGAATTTCTGACTACATGCTTGCTGATTGCTGACAGTTACTTCTGAAATTGACAGGAGAGGCTGCCCTGTGGGCCCTCACTTTCAGAAGAAGATGGGGACAAAAAGTGGAACAGGTAATGAATACTGAGAAGAAGATGGCATGCAGTGGACTGCAATGGCTGTCTGGCTCTGATGAAAGCAATTGCTGTTTGTTTGTTGTGCATGAAATTAATCATATGTCTTCCGTTATTATTTAGTCTTTTACACACTAAATGTAACTCAAGTCTACTCTGCTTTTTTTTACCTTGTTTAATTCAAATTGTACTTCAACTGCAGGGGCCACTACGTTGCATTTTCCAATATGCAAAATGTCCTTGGACTTACTGTTTGCCAATATACCATGATGATTGATTAAATAATATATATGTTTTCTTTACAGTCACTCACTGGGATGGATGGATCATCAGCGTTGGTTTACGGAAGAACTATGGCCAATTCGTGAGTGGCAAATAGGTAAGCCAGTCTGCAACAACTACTACAGCAGAACTACATGTCTGTCTAGTCGCGGTATGGAGTGGTCGAGGCAGTGTAGTGTTGTTGTTATGCCAGGCAGAGTCCAGACAGCAGTTCATGTAAAATTGGGGCTATGTGGCTTGCTGCATGCAATTAGATATGCTTTGTATGTCTGTGACAAAGAGCCTAGGTATGCTACATCAGGTTGCTTCACTCAGTGGTACCTGCCTTGACCGTCTGCATGGCCCTGCCGCAAGCATGGGCCAAAAATCCGTTCCACTCGCGAAATTTGCTGTTTTTCGGCAGCAAATTTGCAATCCGCAAATCTTGCAAAATTGCAGAAAATTGCAAATTCTTGAGCGTAACGGACTTTTTGCCCATGCTTGCGGCAGGGCCATGCAGACAGTCAAGGCAGGCACCAGTGAGTGAAGCAACCTGATGTAGCATACCTAGGCTCTTTGACACAGACAGACAAAGCATATTGCAGGGCACACCCTTGATGGGATATTCACAAACAATTCAGACATTTCCTACTCCTCACAACTGCCTCTCACTTGGACAGACCATTCAGTGGTCTTTTTTGCTATTAGGCTTAATAATCCCACAGTCCCCAAGTCAAAATCCGCGTCCCCAGTCATTACCAGGAACTGGAAAAATATTAATATCCCTCACCTATCCGCCACTCTGGCCTCATCACTAGATACCTTTGACCCAGATCCAGACATAGCTTCTAACAATTACCTTTTACACCTCAATAGCGCCCTAGACGCTCTCGCACCACCAAAACTCATTTACCGAAATCGCACCTCGCCCTCAGCTCCTTGGTTTTCTGAAAATTTGTGCTTACAGAGACAATTCTGTAGGAACCTAGAAAGACGCTGGCGCAAACACTACAGCCTCACTGACAAACTTACATACAAAAGCGCTCTCATTAAATACCAGCAGCAGTTAGTTATAGAATAAAGCAGTTACTACGTCACCCAGATCAAATCAGCAGAAAATTCCACCAAAAAGCTCTTTCATGTAGTTAACCACCTGACTAATCCTCCCACTCCACCAGAAAACACCTCTCAAGAGCTGTGCAACTCGCTGGCGGACTTCTTCGCTGACAAAGTCACCTCCATATTCTCTGCTTTTACTCCTCAAGCTGTGCCCACTGTCAAATCCCCTCTTCTCAACCATTCCCCCAATCCCCTGTCCTTTTCTTTCTTCCACCCAGTCACACTTGAACAAACCTCACACCTCATCACTACTATCAAATCAGGCTCACCACTAGACCCCTGCCCCCCTTCCATCCTCAACCTCATTCCTGAGGCCATCTCACCTGCAATAGCCACTATATACAACAATATGTTCCAAGCAGGTACCTACCCGTCGGTGTGGAAAAAGGCGATCATCAGGCCTCTTCTAAAAAAACCCTCCCTTGACCCCACTGATCCTGCTAGTTAAAGACCCGGTGCATGCCTACCCTTTCCATCAAAAATTTTCGAAAGCCTCATGAACCAACAATTATCAGACTTCATTGACACCCATAACTTATTGGACGACACACAATTTGGCTTTAGGAAAGCACACGGAACCGAAACAGAGCTCATCAAAGCAGCGGATGAGTTCAGACATTCGTTAGACAAAGGGGGAGCGGCAGTCCTGATACTGTTGGACTTGTCAGCGGCTTTCGACACGGTCGATCACAACATCTTGATCGACCGTGTCGCAGCCATGGGGGTGGAACACAAAGCCAAGGACCTGATCGCATCTTTCTTACACAACCGGTTCCAAACTGTCAAACTGGGTTCCTTCTACTCATCTCCCCTTTCCCTTCTCTGCGGTGTCCGACAGGGCTCCTCGCTAAGTCCGACTCTTTTCAACATCTACGTATCGGACTTAGCGAGGGTGATAAAGGAACACAACATCAGACTCACCACCTATGCTGATGACACTCAGTTAGTCCTCTCAATACACCGGGACAGAGACAGGGTGGCCGCCAACTTCCAGGAGGGAATGTTGGACATCAGCTCCTGGATGGCGGCCAACTGTCTCAAACTGAATTCCAACAAGACTGAGATTATGCTTTTTGGCAAACTAGAGCCCTGCTGGTCCCCTCAGTGGTGGCCAAGCAAACTAGGCCCCCCGCCCAAACCTGTCACAAAAGTAAGAAACCTCGGAGTCATCTTCGATGATCAGCTTCTCTTCAATTATCATGTAAACAATGTTGTTTCCTCATCCTTTTTCACCTTGAGGAAAATTTAAAAAATCCTACCTTACATTCCCACCTCAGCTGCAAAGACCCTGATCACCTCCCTCGTACTTTCACGAACTGACTATTTCAACTCCCTCCTCCTCAATGCTCAGGCAAAGGTGTTTGATAAGCTCCAGTTGGTGCAGAACGCTGCAGCCAGGGTTCTGCTCAACATTCCAAAACACAACTCTTTTTCCCCCTTCATTTGTAAACTGCACTGGCTTCCGGTGAGAAGCCGCACAAAATTTAAGCCTCTATGCATAGCATATAAGGTCATTAACAATACTGGTCCTCAGTTCCTCAAACTAGCTTTCCGACCTTTAGAGGTACCAAGAACTCTTCACTCATCCTCAGCCCACCTCCTGAACATCCCGCGTACAAAAAAGGTTAACTGGGGTGACAGACGCTTCGTAGTGGCCACAGCCACACTGTGGAACTCACTCCCCCTGGGCATTAAGACTTGCCCCACGCTACTCAGCTTCAGGAAACAGCTTAAGACGTGGCTGTTTGCATAATAGATGCCCTTGTTCGTGTAGTTTTTCATCTTAAAGCGCCGAGACACCTCCGGGTAGTTGCACGCTGTACAAATCGCAAAAATAAATAAATAAATAAATATCTAGGATTTAGGGTTCAGTGTGGTTTACTAGGGTTTTTGGGTTTAATTTGGTAGGGTTCCCGGAGTCTAGAGCTCAGGGCCCGATGCAGGCTTGTTCATAGTGATGTTGGCAAGGATTTAGGGGGGTTTGGCGTTTTTGGGTCCAGAATTGGCCGAATTATGGCCTTTTTTGGTGTTTTGCGGGTGCGTGTGTTTAGGTGAAAACTAGTCGTACACCTTCCAGTGGATCGATTTTGTTCTGCCTTGCTAAGATTCTTGGGAATCACTGGAACCAGTGTCCTGGTAAGTTTCAAGAGGATCAAAGTAGTGGAAGTGCTGAAAACAGCAATTTTTTGTCAAGGCGCGATTTGCCATGTTTTGGGGATAGCAGTATTGCATGTTTTTGGGGGGCTGTTTGGGGGTGTTCTATATTTTTGGGGGTGGGTTGAGGGGTCTGGGAGCACTGCTGCAAAGGTCTAATTTTGATTTCAAGTGGTTTGAAGAAAATCCATGGTGGAAAAGGGGTGTTTGGGCCTAGTTGCAGAGAGCGTTTTGGCACAATTTAAACTTAGGCCTAGCAGTATTGCATGTTTTTGGGGGGCTGCTTGGGGGTGTTCTAGATTTTTGGGGGTGGTTTGAAGGGTCTGGGAGCACTGCTGGGAAGGTCTAATTTTGATTGCAAGTGGTTTGAAGAAAATCCATGGTGAAAACGTTTTTTTTTTGCAATATTGCATGTTTTTGGGGGGCTGTTTGGGGGTGTTCTAGATTTTTTGAGGTGGGTTGAGGGGTCTGGGAGCACTCCTGGGAAGGTCTAATTTTGATTGCAAGTGGTTTGAAGAAAATCCATGGTGGAAAAGGGGGGTTTGGGCCTAGTTGCAGAGAGCATTTTGGCACGATTTAAACGTAGGCCTAGCAGTATTGCATTTTTTGGGGGGGCTGCTTGGGGGTGTTCTAGATTTTTGGGGTAGGGTTGAAGGGTCTGGGAGCACTTCTGGGAAGGTCTAATTTTGATTGCAAGTGGTTTAAAGAAAATCCATGGTGGAAACGTTTTTTTTTTAGCAGTATTGCATGTTTTTGGGGGGCTGTTTGGGGGTGTTCTATATTTTTGGGGGTGGGTTGAGGGGTATGGGAGTACTGCTGGGGAGGTCTAATTTTGATTGCAAGTGGTTTGAAGAAAATCCATGGTGGAAAAGGGGGGTTTGGGCCTAGTTGGAGAGAGCGTTTTCGCACAATTTAAACTTAGGCCTAGCAGTATTGCATGTTTTTGGGGGGCTGCTTGGGGGTGTTCTTGATTTTTGGGGGTGGGTTGAAGGGTCTGGGAGCACTGCTGGGAAGGTCTAATTTTGATTGCAAGTGGTTTGAAAAAAATCCATGGTGGAAAAGTTTTTTTTTTTAGCAGTATTGCATGTTTTTGAGGGGGCTGTTTGGGGGTGTTCTAGATTTTGGGGGTGGGTTGAGGGATCTGGGAGCACTGCTGGGAAGGTCTAATTTTGATTGCAAGTGGTTTGAAAAAAATCCATGGTAGAAAAGGGGGGTTTGGGCTTAGTTGCAGAGAGCATTTTGGCACGATTTAAACTTAGGCCTAGCAGTATTGCATGTTTTTTGGGGGCTGCTTGGGGACGTTCTAGATTTTTTGGGGTGGGTTAAGGGGTCTGGGAGCACTGCTGGGAAGGTCTAATTTTGATTGCAAGTGGTTTGAAGAAAATCCATGGTGGAAAAGGGGGGTTTGGGCCTAGTTGCAGAGAGCATTTTGGCCCGATTAAAACTTCAGCCTAGGAGTATTGCATGTTTTTGGGGGGCTGCTTGAAGGTGGGATTTTTGTGGGTGGGTTGAGACGTCTGGGAGCACTGCTGGGAAGGTCTAATTTTTATTGCAAGTGGTTTGAAGAAAATCCATTGTGGAAAAAGGGGGGATTTTGGGCCTAGATTCAGGGTGCGTTTTGGCATGATTTTAAGTTAGGGCTCATGCCAGGTAGCAGTATTGCATGTTTTTGGAAGGGTACTATGGGGTGTTCTCGATTTTTGGAGTGGGTCTGGGAGCACTGCTGGAAAGGTCTAATTTTGATTGCAAGTGGTTTGAAGAAAATCCATGGTAAAAAAGGGGGCGTTGGGCCTTGTTGCAGAGAGCGTTTTGACACGATTTAATCTTAGGCCTAGGAGTATTGCATGTTTTTGAGGGCTGCTTGGGGGTGTTCTAGATTTTTGGGGGTGGGTTGAGGGGTCTGGTAGCACTGCTGGGAAGGTCTAATTTTGATTGCAAGTGGTTTGAAGAAAATCCATGGTGGGAAAAGGGGGTTTGGGCCGAGTTGCAGAGAGCGTTTTGGCACGATTTAAACTTAGGCCTAGCAGTATTGCATGTTTTTGGGGGGCTGCTTAGGGGTGTTCTAGATTTTTGGGGGTGGGTTGAGGGGTCTGGGAGCACTGCTGGGAAGGTCTAATTTTGATTGCAAGTGGTTTGGAGAAAATCCATGATGGAAAAGTTTTTTTTAGCAGTATTGCATGTTTTTGGGGGGGCTGTTTGGGGGTGTTCTATATGTTTGGGGTGGGTTGGGGGGTCTGGGAGCACTGCTGGGAAGGTATAAATTTGATTGCAAGTGGTTTGAAGAAAATCCATGTTTGAAAAGGGGGTTTGGGCCTAGTTGCAGAGAGCGTTTTGGCACGATTTAAACTTAGGCCTAGCAGTATTGCATGTTTTTGGGAGGCTGCTTGAGGGTGTTCTAGATTTTTGGGGGTTGGTTGAGGGGTCTGAGAGCACTGCTGGCAAGGTCTAAATTTGAATGCAAGTGGTTTGAGGAACATCCATGGTGGAAAAAGGGGGTTTGGGCCTAGTTGCAGAGAACGTTTTGGCATGATTTAAACTTAGGCCGAGGAGTATTGCATGTTTTTGGGGGGCTGCTTGGGGTGTTCTAGATTTTTGGGGGTGTGTTGAGGGGTCTGGAAGCACTGCTGGGAAGGTATAATTTTGATTGCAAGTGGTTTGAATAAAATCCATGGTGGAAAAGGGGGGTTTGGGCCTAGTTGCAGAGAGCGTTTTGGCACAATTTAAAATTAGGCCTAGCAGTATTGCATGTTTTTATGGGGCTGCTTGGGGGTGTTCTAGATTTTTGGGGGTGGGTTGAGGGGTCTGGGAGCACTGCTGAGAAGGTCTAATTTTGATTGCAAGTGGTTTAAAGAAAATCCATGATGGAAAAGGGGTATTTTGGGCCTAGTTTCAGGGTGCGTTTTGGCACGATTTTAAGTTAGGGCTCATGCCAGGTAGCAGTATTGCATGTTTTTGGGAGGGTACTGTGGGGTGTTCTTGATTTTTGTGAGTGGGTTTAGGGGTCTGGGAACACTGCTGGGAAGGTCTAATTTTGTTCTAAAATCACAGTTTGCACCTAGCTTGAGGGGAAAGATCCGCAAAATTCGCCCATACTTACTAATTACTAACCTTTCGAAATGATACTTGTATGTAATACTGTCGACTCTGAAACTGAAAGTGTTATTTTTGCACTACACAGCGTACCTTATATTTTTTTCTCCGTGGTGTTTTAATATCACTTCCTGTTTTTCCATCAACAATTACAGGACGGCTTTTACCATGTGTATGGGAAAAACGATGAATTCAGCCTTACCATTAGCGATCCGCAAATCCTCATCCGCCAAGCAGGCAGTGGACAGGGTGTCTTCTGGTCACCAACATTGATCGACGGAGCGGCAGATGGAATGGAGGAGTACTGCGAATAAGAGGAATTGCTGGGTGCATGCAACTTCCCAAATTCAACAGGACAACTACAACATACAGTTACAGTATCCATCTTCATTTCTACTTATCTTTAAAGTAATGTTATTGTTGTGAACTTCTATGAGTGTGACTCTGTGCATTTGTTTGGTCTCTGCTTCAATTCATCCCTCCAGCCATTGTATATGTTTTTCTTTGCAATTTTTTTCACTAATTTAATGTACTAAGTGGTTCTTCTCTCTGAGGGCAGATAGGCAAGTGAAATTGCGAAATTACTGCAGCCCTGTACTGTGACATTGTTTCTTCATAGTTAGTAAGTTGTAGAAAGTACTACTTACTTTTCAGTAACCTATCCTTTTAGCAAACAACTTCATGCATGCAGTAGTGCATACATGAAGTTTTATGTCCCTTAAAAGATTTATTGATAGGTTTGTATCCAAAGATTTGTTGATCTTCATTTGTTGTTTGTCCATGCTGTGTTTGTTTTTTCCTCTCTTCACAAAACTTTCCCCACAAACCCCATTCCCATCCAATTTTCAAACCCTAACCCTCTTCCCCCGGGCTGTGTGGTTTTCATTGAGGTGTGACTAAATGACAACAATAATTCCACATACTTGCTGGGGAAGATAATGTGCAAGCAACCTCCTCAAATCAATTTTAAGGCAGCTAGATGAATCCTAGGATATTGTAATTCTGCTGCAAAAAAACAACAATGAGTATTTTAAAATAAATCCTGAATTTCATGCCCACCATCGATTGGATCCATCATCAATATCATCCTCCTACATGTCAAAAAGACTTGTTACGCTGCTGTGTCACTGTTCTTGTTGTAGCCATAATCTTTCTTTATCATCTTTTATTTCGACAACATTTGTCATAAAAGAAGTCACATTACATTCCACAATATAAAATAGCACAATTCAATTCAATTCATTGGATTAAAAACACCAATCAGGGCATATCCATTTAGCTGTATCAGCACTGTGAAGTACAAAATCCATAAAAGAAACATTTAAAAACATGATCGTCACAGCGCCCCGCCATTACTATGGAAATTCATTGAACTCTCTAAGGCTAAATGTATGTATCTGCCTTCTCCCACTGGGCTAAACCTTCAGATAGTTCCGTCTCTTATTCCACATCGCTGCTAAGAATTTTGTTACAGCAAAAACGATTATTGGAGAGAGATCAGTTTTTAATATCCGGAATGATTCAGAGCACTGTCTGATCCCCAAATTTTTACAAATTGGAACTATCCACCTTTTCCTTGGGATCTGATATCCAGGGCAGAAAAAGACTACATGCAATTCATTTTCTGCATCCGCAGAACAGCCTGGACAGTTCTTTGGGGTAGGTGGGCACCATTTACTTGTAAGGGATCTAATTGGCAGAGAGCCATGTCTTCGCTGGAGATAGAGCTTCCTATAGCCTGGAGGGCTGATATCATTCAGAACAGTCTCCAATTTATAGTAGTCTTTCCTGATTAGGAATGTGTTAGATAAAGTTCATGTTTGGGCATTCGTTAAGCGGGCAGATAAATGATATTCAAAATACAGATTAGCCAGCTGCTTGCATGATATACTTGTACATGCTTGCTCCGGGTTACTGCACATAAGAGGGAGACTCAGCCTCCCAAATTCCTGTCTTATGTATTTTAACAAGGAGAGCTTCCACGCATTAGGCAGTTTTAAAACCTCCATTACCTCTTGCCTGTGATTATTGAGTTCTGGAGTGACCCAGAGTCACCTCCAGAAGGTTAGGGGTTTAAGGCCCAATTCCTCATTTAGAGGTCTAAGGCCCAAATCGAGCCTTAGGGGCAGCAGTGGCGTACTTGATGGCAGTGTTACCAACTGCCTGAGGAACTTATTTTCCGTGGTCACCATCGCAGGTGCACAATTGTGGCCCCACAATTCGCCGCTGTAAATTACCGCCCCTCGTGCCTGCAGTTTATAGATGTCTAACGGTGGTCCAATTGGCATAACTGTAGCTTTACTTAAAAGTTTGAGGATGCCCCCTGCCTTTTGAGTGAGATTTAACTGAAATTTTATTTGATGTTGAGCGCAGGTCATGCTTTCATTGAGAGTAAGACCCGAGTACTCAAGCGTCTGCACTCTTTGAAGCCTGACACCTCCAATCACAGGACTTGGGCGCGTTATTTTCGGGCGATTAAAAATCATAAATTTTGTTTTGGAAGTGTTTATTTCCAGCCCCCGATCGTAACAGAAGTTGACAAAACCGTCCAGGATTCGCTGAATACCCATGGGAGTCTTCGAGAGCAGTAGGGTATCATCCGCGAACAGGATCGCGGAGACCCCAACCCCAGCAAGCCCTGGAGCGTCTCTGTTGGGGACTGCATTCAGGTGGGCAATTACCCCCTTGACGTAGAGGCAAAACAGGGTGGCGCCAAGACGCACCCCTGCTTCAGCCCTCTGCCAACGGGGAAGCTAGATGACAATTTGCCTTCTCTCTCACACCTGACCTGCACGAAATTGTCCGTGTGGAGTCGGATTATATTGTGCAAAAGAGGGGTGGGAATGCCCATGTCTGAAAGCACACTTCACAGTTTCCTGCGTGGGACCAAATCGAAGGCCACACGGAGGTTCACGAAAACAGTATAAAGTGATCTCCCATTGATTTTAACAGTTTTCCAAAAAAGCATAGTTAGTCGGAAAATCTGGTCTGTGGTCGAGACGTTCTTTGTGAAACCAGCCAGGTATGGGCTTAAAATTTTAAACTCCTCGATCCAGCCCTCAAGGCGGTCTCGGATCAGCCTCGCGAAATGTTTCTGTGAGACATCTATTAGGCTGATCGGCCTGTAGTTGACTGGAAACAGAGGTGATCCCTTCTTGTAGATAGGGACTATCTCTGATCCCAGCCAAGTACTTGGGACCATCATACCCTCTAAAATAGCATTAAAAACCAGCGTCAAATAAGGTGCCCATATCCCAGGTTCATGTTTAAAAGATCACCAGGGACCTTTTCCAGCCCTGGGGCTTTACCAGCAGGGAGTCTAGCAATATCATTCATGACCTCCCCCTCAGTGAACTCGTGCTCAGATGTATCGGGGACAGAGATAGGTTCTTTGTCACATATGGCCAAATTCCCAGTTGAATTATCCCCCCGGTACAGGGTATGGAAGTGATCTTCCCACACCTCCGGAGTGATGTTAGGTGCTACTGCCAACTCGGGTTCGGCTGAACCTGTACTTATAATTTGCCAAAACTTGCGAGCATCCTTCACTGCTAGGGGAGATGTTAAGTTTGCCCAGTTATCGTTCCCCCACTCAATCTTAGCATGATGGATTAGCTGCCGATATATTGTCCTCTTGAGTTTTATGCGTGCCCTGTCGTTGTTTTGTTTCAGTGCCTTAACGAGTTCTCTTTTCGCCAGTCTACAGGCCCTGTTATACCAGCTGGGCTTGCTACCTGCCCTACTCCCTCTGTGATCAGGGGGGTTTAAGATTTCAGCCAGGCTAGCAAGTAGTTCCCTATTAAGTTCTGCCAGCCTTAGGTACGTTTCATACGAAGGGTGTTGTGCCTTTGGGCAGCGGCAACCTCAAGGGCTGGGACAAGCTGAGCATATAGTTCCGCCGCTTGATCTGGGTGAGTGACCAACTTGTCCCATCTAACCCTGCGTCTGTTATTTGAAAGTAAGGCCCTGTTGGCTGGACCAGCCTCAGATGTAGAACTGCTGTTCGATACAGTGGGAACGGCAAATGTCACTCCCTCCGGGATCTCCCCTAAAAAGGAGGCAAGCTCCACAATGGCTCTGGACTCGGAGGTAACACTCACAGGTCTGGAGTAAATATTAACCAGGGCAAGTCTGGCACCATTCCACCACTCCAGGATCACACATTGCACATCCTCTGATGCCTTATCCATGACCCTGATGGTGCAACCTAAGTCAGCTCTTATCCATATCGTTAAGCCTCCCGACGGTCTACCCTTTCCCCCCCACCTTGCGGGGACTGAGTATGAGGCAAACCCTATTCAGAATTGTTCTTCCTGTGCCCACGTTTCCTGGAAAAGATAGATTTCAGTGGTATCTATGAATGAGCCCCAGTCAGGACAGGCCAGTTTGTTACTAAGACCTGCCACATTCCAGGAGAGTATTTTCATTACAGTTGGACCAGGGAAACGGGCCTGAGGTTGCGTTGAGGGTTCTTTAATTCTGAGATATGTTGGGTCAAGATTCATGGTTACTTACTGCGTGACCCGGATATCTGTGGCGTCTTCCCCTGCTCCCAACTGAACTCAACTCTCAGAGACTGTTTCCCGGGTGTTAGTCGGGGTTATTGGGACTGACCCCCAGTTCTGCCCCGGGAGCCTATTTCCCAGTGGAGTCAGTCTACCTGATCGAGGCAACTATACCTATTAGTATTAAAGTAATCAATAGGCCTCGAAGTTTCATAGGGATTTGGCCTAAACCCTCTGGAATGACCCCTTGGGTCCACTCTGTTCCACCCATCATCAAGCTCTGGGTCCCGTGGGGAATTTAAGGGTGGATAGAAAAAGGACAAGGGGAGCGGCTGAATTATTGTATGCCCCGTACTGCCTAGCCAGTTGCAGATGTGTGAGACAATCACTGGATTCCTAAAATTTACCAGGATGCAATCCCCCTTGATTTTCTTTGGAGTGAATCCCACCCACGGAACTCTGTGAACCATCATCAATTCAGTTTTAATATTAGGGGGAGGGGGTCTGTAAATATTCAACCATCTCACCACTTTATTTTTCAGGGAAGCAAAGTTTTCTAGTGCAGGGTCTCTGAGCTCAGGAACACCAGTTAAAACCACAACGAGTGGAGCAGCCTCAGGTGGTAAATTGACTACATTTTTCAAGTTTGATCTACATGAGTCTTGCACAGGCCGATCACCCGACACCAACATTTTCCCAGTCAGCCTGTTGGAGGTCACAGAAACAGTGGACAGAGATCTCTGCGCTGGGCTCGGAAGAGTAGCTAGCCCAGGGGCACTTGCTAAAGTGGGGGCAGTAGGCGAGTGGGCATTGGCTACAGGAAGGGGATTAGGGGGATGAGTAGTTGCTATGCCAGGGGGGTTAGATGAAAGAACTATAGGAGGGTTAGGTGGGCGAGGGATTGCTAGACTAGTCAAGTCAAGTCAAGTCAAATAATTTGTATAGCGCGCTACATACCCAGAGGGTCTCAAGGCGCTTGAGGAAGGGTGTGGACTTACTTGTCGAATATCCAGGTTTTAAGTTGCTTTCTGAAGGCTAAGTGGTTTTGAGTGAGGCGGAGGTGTGTGGGGATGGAGTTCCAGCTTTTAGCTGCCAGGTATGAGAAGGATCTTCCTCCCATGGTGGTTTTGTTGATGCGTGGAACCGCAGCAAGGGCTTGGTTGGAAGAGCGTAGCTGGCGGGAGGGGGTGTAGAAGGAAAGGCGCGTGTTGAGGCAATCGGGTCCAATATCGTAAAGTGCTTTGTGTGCGTGAGTGAGGAGGCGGAATGTTATCCTCTTATTGACAGGGAGCCAGTGGAGGTCTTTAAGGTGACCAGAAATGTGGTCTTTGTGCGGGATGTCTAGTATGAGTCTGGCTGAGGCGTTCTGGATGCATTGGAGTTTTTTCTGAAGTTTTACGGTGGTACCGGCGTATAGGGTGTTTCCGTAGTCCAGGCGACTTGTAACTAGTGCGTGGGTGACGTTTTTCTAGTTTCGGTGGGGATCCAGCAAAAAGTTTTTTTGAGCATGTGAAGAATATTGAAGCAAGATGATGAGACGGTGTTGACTTGTTTGGTCATCGAGAGTGAGGAGTCCAGGATGACGCCCAGGTTCCGTGCGTGGTCCGTTGGGATGGGTGATTTTCCTAGGGCCGCTGGCCACCAAGAGTCATCCCAGGCAGAAGGGGAAGTACCTAAGATGAGGACCTCTGTTTTGTCTGAATTCAGTTTAAGACGGCTGTGCTTCATCCACTCAGCTACTTCTTTCATTCCTTCATGTAGGTTGGTTTTGGCGGTGTTAGGGTCTTTGGTGAGTGAGAGGATCAGTTGAGTGTCATCAGCGTATGAGATGATGTTGAGGTTGTGTTGGCGTGCGATGGTCGCGAGGGGGCTCATGTATACGTTGAAGAGGGTGGGGCTAAGAGAGGATCCTTGTGGCACCCCGCAAATGACCTCGGTGGCTTCAGACTTGAACGGTGGGAGGCGGACTCTCTGAGTTCTTCCGGCAAGGAACGAGGTGATCCAGTCCAGTGCTTTTCCTTGGATTACGATGTTGTTGAGGCGTTGTACAAGGGTGCTGTGGCAGACTGTGTCGAAGGCTGCGGAGAGGTCGAGAAGGATGAGGGCGACTGTGTCTCCATTGTCCAGTAGAGTTCGAATGTCATCTGTTGCTGCGATAAGGGCGGTCTCAGTACTGTGTTTGGCTCAGAAGCCGGACTGTGAGGAGTCGAGGGATTTGTTGGTTTCGAGGAAAGCGGCGAGCTGGTTGTTGACGGCTTTATCGATGACTTTGGCCGGGAATGGTAGGAGCGAGATGGGGCGGTAGTTTTTGAGTTTGGTGGGGTCTGCTGTGGGTTTTTTTCAGGAGGGCGCTGAGTTTGGCGTGTTTCCAGCTTTCCGGGAAGGTGGCGGAGTTGAGGGAGGAGTTGATGACGTCTCGGAGGTGTGGTGCTATGATGGAGTCTGCTTTGTTGAAGATGTGGTGAGGACAGGGGTCTGTGGGGGATCCTGAGTGGATGGAGTTCATCAGGCGGATGGTGTCTTCGGTGGAGATTGGGTTCCAGTCAGAAAGGATGTTCAAGGAGGGTGAGGGTTCGGCAGAAGGTTGGGTGGTTGGTCTCCGGGTTGGTTGTCAAAGCTGTTGTGGATGTCGGCGATTTTGTCGTGGAAGAACAAAGCTAAGGAGTCGCAGAGGGTTTGGGAGGGAGTGATGTAGTTGGAGTTGGCAGTGGGGTTAGTAAACTCTTTGACGATGTTGAATAATTCCTTGCTGTTGTGGGCGTTGTTGTCTAGTCGGTCTTTGAATGCTGATTTCTTGGCTGTCCGGATCAGTTGGTGGTATATACGGGTGGCGTTTTTTAAGGCGTCCTTGGTGCTAGTGTTAGGGTCTTTTTTCCAGACCTTCTCAAGGGAGCGACGGAGTTTCTTGGATTTCTTAAGATCATCGTTGAACCAGTGGGCGTTTTTGCTGCCTTGTTTGATTTGGCGTTTTTTCAAGGGTGCTAGGTTGTCGGCGCTGTTGGTTAGCCATTGTGTGAGGTTAATGGCTGCTTGGTTACGGTTCGATGAATAGGCAGGGGGGTTTTGAAAAAGGGATGTGGAGATCTGGTCGATGGTGATTTTGTTCCAGTTTCTTCGCAGAGTAGGTTGTGGGTGGTTGTGGTCTTTTTGTAGACAAAGTGAACGCAGCTGTGGTCTGTCCAATGGAGAGCTGTGGTGTGATTGAATGAGATGTGTTTGCTGGAGGTGAAGATTGGGTCAAGTGTGTGTCCAGCGTTGTGGGTGGGGGTGTTTACAAGTTGTTTGAGTCCGAGGTTGGCGAGATTGTCCAGAAGGGCGGTGGTGTTGCTGTCGTTACTCTTTTCCAGGTGAAAATTGAGGTCTCCCTGTAGAATGTAGTCCTCGGAGGGGAGGGCGTGTGGGGTGATGAAGTCAGTGATGTCTTCACTGAATTGTGCACGGGGTCCTGGTGGTCTGTAGAGGAGTGTGTCTCTGAGTGTGGTTTTGGGGTCAGTGTGGATCTGGAAGTGAAGGTGTTCGGCGCTAGCGAGGTTGGCGTCTGAGCTGGTTGAGATGCGGATGGAGTTCTTATGGACGATGGCGATGCCTCCTCCTGTTTGGTTGGTGCGGTCTTTTCGGATGATCTTGTATCCGTCCGGGATGGCTATGGTGATGTCTGGAGCTGAAGAGGCGTTCATCCAGGTTTCTGTTAGGAAGGCGACGTCTGGAGAGATGGTGCCAAGTAGATTCCAAAGATTGATGGCGTGTCTGTGGACCGAGCGGGTGTTGAGCAGGATGCATTTAAGGTGGTTAGTGTCGGATCTCTGTTTGGTGTTTGTGGGTGTGGTGTGGGACTTGGTGCAGTCGAACTTGCAGGAGTGGCATGTGAAGGGTCCATGGGTATGCCCCGGTGAAGCTTGGGCACAGTTGGGGAGTGTGCCTGGGTTAAGTGCTAGGAGGGTGGATGAGTTGTATGTAATGCTGGTGGGCTGGGAGTTGCGGGGACCAGGGGGTCTGGCGCTGGGCGCGGTCCAGGCGCGGACGGGCGTAGACGGGCTTACATTTGGCGCGGCTTCGGCGCGGCCGCAGCGCGTGGACGCTGCACGTTGGGTCATTGGTCATAAATGGAGAGAGGAGGGGGGGCGGAGCGTGGGAGGGGCAGCTGGGAGGCGGTAGCGGGGAGGGTAGGTGGACCAGGGGAATGAACAACAGGGAAATGGAGGGCGGGATAGAGAGTCAAAACGGGGGGACAGGAGGATTGAGGGTCCGAGCAACAGCAGGGAAATATTACAAAAGTAATTCAGTTAGCATACAAATGAAGCATTCAGCAAACCCAGCGCACAATGTAAAAAGCTAAAGGCAACAATTACAGAAAGCAACAGGCAACAATTACAGACAGCAAAGTCATGCTATTAAGGATGACTGCAGTGCGATGCTCGGCGCTATGATCTGTTGAAGAGCGCTAAACAAACTGAAATGCACACGATACCAGACACCAGCGTTGTCGAGTCAATGGCCAGGGAGGGAGCTTGGGGGGATCGACCGCTTCGGATCGGATCCGGACGGTCACAGCTGCAGAGAGGAGGAGGTGATCTCTCTGTTTGTGGGTGGGAGGGGCAGCTGGGAGGCGGTAGCGGGGAGGGTAGGTGGGCCAGGGGAATGAACAACAGGGAAATGGAGGGCGGGATAGAGAGTCAAAACGGGGGGCAGGAGGATTGAGGGTCCGAGCAACAGCAGGGAAATATTACAAAAGTAATTCAGTTAGCATACAAATGAAGCATTCAGCGAACCCAGCGCACCATGTAAAAAGCTAAAGGCAACAATTACAGAAAGCAACAGGCAACATTTACAGACAGCAAAGTCGTGCTATTAAGGATGACTGCAGCGCGATGCTCGGCGCTATAATCTGGTGAAGAGCGCTAAACAAACTGAAATGCACACGATACCAGACACCAGCGTGGTCGAGTCAATGGCCAGGGAGGGAGCGTGGGGGGAGCGACCGCTTCGGATCGGATCCGGACTGTCACAGCTGCAGAGAGGAGGAGGTGATATCTCTGTTTGTGGGTGGGAGGGGCAGCTGGGAGGCGGTAGCGGGGAGGGTAGGTGGGCCAGGGGAATGAACAACAGGGAAATGGAGGGCGGGATAGAAAGTCAAAACGGGGGGGCAGGAGGATTGAGGGTCCGAGCAACAGCAGGGAAATATTACAAAAGTAATTCAGTTAGCATACAAATGAAGCATTCAGCGAACCCAGCGCACAATGTAAAAAGCTAAAGGCAACAATTACAGAAAGCAACAGGCAACAATTACAGACAGCAAAGTCGTGCTATTAAGGATGACTGCAGCGCGATGCTCGGCGCTATAATCTGGTGAAGAGCGCTAAACAAACTGAAATGCACACGATACCAGACACCAGCGTGGTCGAGTCAATGGCCAGGGAGGGAGCGTGGGGGAAGCAACCGCTTCGGATCGGATCCGGACGGTCACAGCTGCAGAGAGGAGGAGGTGATCTCTCTGTTTGTGGGTGGGAGGGGCAGCTAGGAGGCGGTAGCGGGGAGGGTAGGTGGGCCAGGGGAATGAACAACAGGGAAATGGAGGGCGGGATAGAGAGTCAAAACGGGGGGCAGGAGGATTGAGGGTCCGAGCAACAGCAGGGAAATATTACAAAAGTAATTCAGTTAGCATACAAATGAAGCATTCAGCGAACCCAGCGCACAATGTAAAAAGCTAAAGGCAACAATTACAGAAAGCAACAGGCAATAATTACAGACAGCAAAGTTGTGCTATTAAGGATGACTGCAGCGCGATGCTCGGCGCTATAATCTGGTGAAGAGCGCTAAACAAACTGAAATGCACACGATACCAGACACCAGCCTGGTTGAGTCAATGGCCAGGGAGGGAGCGTGGGGGGAGCGACCGCTTCGGATCGGATCCGGACGGTCACAGCTGCAGAGAGGAGGAGGTGATCTCTCTGTTTGTGGGTGGGAGGGGCAGCTGGGAGGCGGTAGCGGGGAGGGTAGGTGGGCCAGGGAAATGAACAACAGGGAAATGGAGGGCGGGATAGAGAGTCAAAATGGGGGGGCAGGAGGATTGAGGGTCCGAGCAACAGCAGGGAAATATTACAAAAGTAATTCAGTTAGCATACAAATGAAGCATTCAGCGATCCCAGCGCACAATGTAAAAAGCTAAAGGCAACAATTACAGAAAGCAACAGGCAACAATTACAGACAGCAAAGTCGTGCTATTAAGGATGACTGCAGCGCGGTGCTCGGCGCTATAATCTGGTGAAGAGCGCTAAACAAACTGAAATGCACACGATACCAGATACCAGCGTGGTTGAGTCAATGGCCAGGGAGGGAGCGTGGGGGGAGCGACCGCTTCGGATCGGATCCGGACGGTCACAGCTGCAGAGAGAAGGAGGTGATCTCTCTGTTTGTGGGTGGGAGGGGCAGCTGGGAGGCGGTAGCGGGGAGGGTAGGTGGGCCAGGGGAATGAACAACAGGGAAATGGAGGGTGTGATAGAGAGTCAAAACGGGGGGGCAGGAGGATTGAGGGTCCGAGCAACAGCAGGGAAATATTACAAAAGTAATTCAGTTAGCATACAAATGAAGCATTCAGCGAACCCAGCGCACAATGTAAAAAGCTAAAGGCAACAATTACAGAAAGCAACAGGCAAAAATTACAGACAGCAAAGTCGTGCTATTAAGGATGACTGCAGCGCGATGCTCGGCGCTATAATCTGGTGAAGAGCGCTAAACAAACTGAAATGCACACGATACCAGACACCAGCGTGGTCGAGTCAATGGCCAGGGAGGGAGCGTGGGGGGAGCGACCGCTTCGGATCGGATCAGTGAGCAGAGACCCTCCCTTTAGCCCTGGAGATTCTCTAGGTAGTTCCAAAGTTTTCACAAGTTCCCCAATGCTCCCGGTGGCCATTTCTAATGCTTGTAGCCTATGCTCAATACCATCTAGTCTAGCCACCATGGGGACCATCAGAGATTTCATAGTTTCACCGAGGGTGCGAATAAGGTTATCCTCCCCCCCATTAGAGCCCTCCCCAAACCTGAAAGCAGCAGGCTGAACTACTGTCAGAGTTTGCGGGGGCAAGCTGCAGATATCGTCAGGTAGTGGAGGGGAGACCCGGTCCACTGTTGGACCCGTAGACTTAGTACCGGCAGGGCGAGGATCTAATTTAGGCCTTTTTCACCCCCTTTGTCTGCATCCCTTGTTTCCTCTTTGGGACAGCCCCTTCCATCACCCCTCGTAGCTGAGGGTCATGCACCCCTGCAGATATTAACCCATTATCAGACAGTGGGGCTGAAATTACCTCGGAATAGCCGGTAAAGAGTCACTAGGCAATGGTAAACTAGACCTTAACTCTTGCAGTACAGATGATATTGTTTGGTCAATACTGCCCAGAAGGGCATTATGTGAGTCCTCCCCCTTATCAGGGGTTTTGGCATTCGCTATTAGACCCAAAGAGGACCTTCTGACACTTTCAATCCCCTGCAAAAGCCTTCTTTCACTTATCGTTAGTTAATTTGCCACCAATGAGTTTGCTCTAATAAGGAAATTGTCCAAAGTACCTGCCACCATAGAAGAGGATGCCATGGCTTTACTTCTGGTTTCCCTTGTTGCCATTATCCCAGGTCCTAGTAGAATCTCCAGCTAGGGCTATGATGATCTTGAACGTTGTCCAAGGGCATGCAACTAAGGACCAAGAGAGGTGGCCCGGTCTGGTCTTGCTCGGTCTGTAACGGGCTAGAACGGGCCTGCCCTTGGCCCGGGCTTCACCCGGCGCCCACCCGCGCACGTCCCGGGGGAAGAGGCACCAGCTCTGAGGAAGTGTAGCCTGCTGGTCCTCGCAGTCCCCTGGTGATACTATAGCAGGCAGCAGTTACCCAAATGGCACCCATGGAGCGGGGGCCGAGAGTCCCAGGCAAAACTCTGGCAAAGAGTCCTCCAGGAGTCACTAAACACCTTCAATCAGGTCCGTGGCGAACAGCCAAAGTAGAATGCTGTGAGCGGCACCCTCAAAATCATCCATGCAGTTTTTTTTCCCATAGTTACCTTCAGCATTGCTTAGGCTACAAATGTACTGTTCCTTCAAATACTCCTTTCAGGCCACTCAATGTCTCATTTGTTTACTTTGTTTTTCATATGCTGCTACTGCTAGTGTGGTACCACTCCTACTAACACCACAACAACGGAATTTCGGTTCTGGATGGATTTCATGGGCAACCGTAATTGCCATTTGCCATGCAGCCAGCGCTGTGCCTAGCTCTATTCTCAAACATGAATCACAGGTAAGATAAGCATTTTGGGGAGGTAGAATAATGGGCTAGGACTCGGAGGAGAGACTGACAGTAGTACTAGTAAAGTACTAGTAGGCCAATTGAATTCACTAACTCTGTTAGTGGCACTTTTGAACATTTTTGGACGTTTTTCATAATTCAAGCTGGGAAGTTTGAGGAAACCAAACGTGCAGTAACCCACGCCCACCATCCCTCAAAATAATATGAACGCGTACACTATGTTGAAGTATGTAAAATAAATAATTATATAGTACTCTAACAAAAATAAACTAGTCCCAAAGACCCAAACCACCCCCTCCCTAACCCAAACAATTGTCTATTTCAAATGTCCAGAGAAAAGTCCCAAAAAATCATCAACTCCCGATTCCCACCCCCCCCAACAGTCTTTAAAAAAGGGGCAAGGGACACAGTCACTTCCGGAGGTGTGTGGACAGGCGGTCCCGCCGCTCTTTGCGGAGGTCCTGGAGCTGTTGCTGCTGCTTCTCCACCTTGCACTCCAGGTAGTCCACTCAGAGGCATAGGTGGAGAAGGCGTAATGTAATGTAATGTAATGTAAGGTCACATTTATATAGCGCTACTACCACTCCAAGGAGCATCTTGGCGCTCAAGGCCAACCCAGCTGGAATAGGTTGGTGGACTGGAGGCAACTCAGAACACAATACAAACTTTACACCAGTGCCCTACAGGCCGCGTCAGTGAGGGAGAAAATCCATGTCTTCAGGGATTTCCTAAATTGACTCTCCTTAGATATAAGCCAAAGCTGGGGTGGCAGTTTGTTCCAGGCCCTAGAGCCTAAGACAAAGAGAGATTTCCCCCCTTTAGTGGCCAATCTAAATCTGGGGGTTACCAAAAGATTTTGATTTGCGGAACTCAAGCAACATGCTGGCAGATAACGTTTAAAGCCATTAGACAAGTATCTAGGTCCTTGTGACTGGAAGGCTCTAAAGGTGATAACAAGGACCTTAAATAAGACACGTTTGTGTATAGGTAACCAATGTAGGGTCTTGAGCGCGGCCAAAGCAGATGACCTTCTTGGCCAGCGAAGTACTAGACGGGCAGCAGCATCCTGGACTAACTGCAGCCTGCGGAGCACTGCTTTGTTGGTACCTGCGTACAGGCGGTTCCAGTAGTCCAGTCTAGATGTTATCAATGCTACTGCCACTGTTTTCCTTGCTGCAAGTGGAAGAAGGTCAAAAAACTTCCTGAGTGATTTAATAATATGGAAGCACGTGCTAGCCATGCCTATCGCTTGCTGCCTAAATGACAGTTGGTCATCAAACTTGATGCCCAGGTTACGCGCAGAGGAAATAGTGTTAGGAGGAGCTTCAGCATCCTCAGGCCACCATTGTTTAGGGAAGAACAGGTTTTGAGGGCCGAAGGGCAATATTTCCGTCTTCCCGGAGTTACATTTGAGGTGATTGTTATTCATCCACTCAAATGTAGCCGTAAGACAGTTTTTCAGGTTTTCCTCTGCACCAGGCAGCTCCCTATCCAACACAGGATCAGCTGCGTGTCGTCAGCATATGATATAGTGCTAATCTGATAGGAGGCGATTAGCTCAATCAAGGGTACCATATAAAGATTATAAAGTACAGGGCGCAAACTAGAGCCCTGGGGGACCCCTGAGCTGATGACTTTTTCTCCAGATTTAAATTCGCCTAATACCGTGACCTGCCGTCTCTGGTTGGGAAAATTTCTAAACCACGCCAGTCCCACTCCTCCTATACCTGCGCTGCACAAACGGTCGACCAAGATTGTGTGTGAGACCGTATCGAAGGCCGCCGATAGATCGAGTAAAATCAAGACGGCCTTCTTCCCTTGGTCCATAGCCATTCGAAGGGTCTCTGCCGTAAACAAAAGGGCAGATTCGGTTGAATGTTTGGATCGAAACCCTGATTGGTTGGTGTGCAGGATGTTATTCTCCTCAAGAAAATTTATAAGTTGGTTATTAACAAAATTTTCCGTCAGCTTAAACACTGCAGGGGCAGGGAAATAGGACGCAGGTTGGACAGAGTGGTTGGGTCTGGTAGAGCTTTTTTCTGAAGTGGCATGACCACTGCGCACTTCCAGGTGCATGGGATTTCTGCCGTAGCCAATGATGAGTTGATAATGGTGTTGATGGTTGGGTTTATCTCCTCAACCAACGCCCATAAAACCATGGGCGGACAAGGATCAAATGGGGATCCAGATTTAATTGCTGGAATGGCCTGGTGTGAATCCTCTAGAGAAATGGGCGTAAATGAGTCAAAACAAGTGGTGTTAATTGTCTCATAGCCCGTCCTCATCTTTTCAGAGTTCGTCGAGGTAGATGACACAGGAGGGAAATCCTTTACGAAGTCTAAGATTTTCTTCTCAAAATAGTTAGCGATGGCATTGCAGAGCGGAAGCGAGGGGGGGATTTTCTGAGAGAGTGCTGGGGGGTTGGTGAAGCTGTTAACAATCTTGAAAAATCTCCTTCTGTCCATTGCCAGAGGAAAAAATGGCCTCTAAGTAATGTGCTTTTTTTGCCAGCTTGATTGTGGCGTGGTACTTCCTTTTTGCAGATTTATATGTATCACGGGCAGCCGCCTCGTAATTTCTTCGCCACCTCCGCTCAAGTGACCTCACTTCGCCTAGCTCCATTTTTAAGGCTAATGAGAACCACGGGGCACTCTTTCTATTTTTAGTACAGCT
Organism: Lissotriton vulgaris; assembly: GCF_964263255.1. Classification (NCBI taxonomy): domain Eukaryota; kingdom Metazoa; phylum Chordata; class Amphibia; order Caudata; family Salamandridae; genus Lissotriton; species Lissotriton vulgaris. The sequence continues at coordinate 105,418 of NW_028242532.1, read as the reverse complement.
TGGGTTTTTATTCTTCTTCATTGGGTCCAAGGACGAACCAAATGTCGCCATCCACTCACCAAATTGCTGGTTGTCTGTCAAAGTGTGGGCCGTTAGTGTGGGTTTACTGTCTCTTAGTTTCTCCAAGAGGTCGGGCCGAGTGAGGGAGTTTATCCAATCCGGTTTACGGCTAGCAGAACCTATTTTCGTACATTTCACCGGGGCCTTAAGTTTTACAAGAAGGTCAAATGGGATGAGTTTGTGGTCTGACCAGGTTTGAGCGCATGGTGGTTTAACTATCAGACACTCAGAGTTAGAACAGATGCAGTCTAAAACATGGCCTGCTGTATGAGTGGGTTCCAACGTTAGCAGGGTGAGGCCAAGAATGTTAATGATATCCATGAAGCAAGTTGTCCCTGATTCCTTAGGAGAATCTAAATGGAGATTAAGATCTCCCAGCACCGTGCAATGGGCAAACCTAAATGTAAGTTCGCTCAGCGCATCTCCAATGCTTTCCAAGAATTCAGTGTTGTGCATTTTTGCACATCGACCTGGCATTAATAAGTCCCCCTCGTAAGACGGTAGGTTGAATGTCGTCTTGAGGGGATAACTCAGGAGTAAGCTTTGCCTTACAGTGGAGGCAGCAAGCAGGGCCGTCCCATGTATCTGGTATTAGGGTATCGTGGCAGTAGGAGGAACACTTATTGAGGGAGCATAACCATTCCTTGGACAGAGTCGGACCATTGACACCAAGAGCGGAGTACCTTGCCTCTACCGCAGCCTTGACGCTGATGAGCGCAGACGGGCAGGACTCTGGCTCGACTCCGGCGTGCTTACGGCGCGCCCGCTGCGCGTCCCCATGACAGGTTTAAGTAGGGGATTCGCCTGCCCGCCTGAGCACTAGAGCGCTCACCAAGATGGCGCCGCTAGACGTCCCTACCTACCCCCAAGATGGCTGTAAGACGTGTGGAGCTGCAGGTGACCCACCAAAACAGCGGTGGAAATGCTGATTATGGTGCAGGTAAGCGCTGAAGGTGCAGTTTAAAATACAGGGCTGAAAACTAAATTATTACAAAATAGACACAACAACTTTTAAAAACGCGCGTGCTGCCGCGAATTGGCTGCCTAAGAGCGCGTAGTGCATAGGAAGCGCCGCGTTGTGCCATCCAGGCTCTAGGGGGGCAGCTGCTAGTGTTGTTGCAGCTGAGTGGCGGTGGCGGGAGGCTGTCCGACCATGGCACCGTGCTGGAGGCTGCTGGCTGGTGGACCCGGGGGCACTGGAGGAGGAAGCAGCTGTTGCCGCCTCCTCCTCCTGTTCCCGAGCCCACAGCCGGCGATATTCCACACAAATGGCCTCCAGCTTCCGAGCCCTGGCCCGGACAGCCATCTCCTGCCAGGTGAGCTTTTTTGGAGCATCTATATGAAGAAAGAAAGAAAAATGCTGTAACCAATACTCTTTAACAATAACACAAAATAATTCAACAGAAAGGTGTCTCACAGTAACACTAGCAATTTGCAAGCACAGTATAACATTTTGGCATGTATCTTTCCGCCGTCTTTGTAGGCCTGCAACATTAGCGGGAGTTTCAGGATTTCTACTACCAGGCAGCACTATGGACTCAATACATAGTCAGAGAGTCAGAGAGTACACCAGTATTCTTCTTTTTTTCTCTAGATTTGCGAAAGAAATTACGTGAACTTGTGGAAGCCGGCATAATGCCAGCTCAGTCAGCTTGCAGCCAAGAAAAACAGACACAAGCCATGATGACCAAGACTCGCATTATTTTAAGCAGTACATGCAGGTGGGGATAGGGAAGCTCTTACTTTTCTATAGGGGTGGCACTGGCCATACTCGGTTACATCAAGGGCTACTGCGCAATGTAATTTATATTTCGCACTGCCCCCCCCACCCCCAGGCCATCAGTACTACAAAAGGAAAATGAAGATTATTAATTTCTGATCATGTATCCAGCCGATCACATGAACTCTTTGCTTATATGATGGATGACTTTAGGTGCTTTGTTGTGATAGATTGAGTGAACAACAGCGATAGTCCACCAATGATTGACACAGCAGAAAGAAAATTACGAACATAGGGAGTGAGTGTGGTAACCATAATTGCCGGAGGAAGGGACTTGACTTGATATAATTGTCAACTATACAATACATACACAATATATGCTGTGCTTGCAAAGTAAACTACTGTACTGTTACTTTAGGCAAGGGAGAGTTTATGAACAATCAAGACTTCTAGTATTTGGATTTCCTCTGCTTTGCTACTCTGGCAAGGACATGCTGTTCAAACAAAGTAACATTCTTCATGCACTGAGCGTCTGCTCTACATACACCTCTACTATCTATGAGGAACAAGATACCATCCAGGCTTCCAAAGTAAACGTCTATCATTCTTCTTAATGTCTCAACTGTACCAACTTTACTTTTTCTCAACAACCAATAACACCCTTTTAATTTTATTGACTTGCATTTGAGTTTGACCCAGATGATATATTGCAATGCACACCACACATGAATTTTCTGATTCACCCACACAGGCAGTCATCTTTTCTTTCTCCTCCAACCATCCTTGCTTCAAGTAGCCAGCATCTAATTCCTTCCTATCAGCCACCTCTGCCTGCATTCAAAAACACATATCATTCTTTACAGTCATAAATGTTATGACTCGCTCGTCCTTCCTTTCACCCTTCTTTCCCTTTTCTTTCATCACAGCCCTCAAGTTCATCTGATATGACTTGGCTTCATGATAAAAGTTTCCCAGCTGAGTTGAAGTCAAATAGAGGGTGCCGTTTCTTACTCGAGAACTACCGCCGCTAATGCTATTGCTAAGTCAAGGGTGACTGTCTTCTCCATGATTGGCAAAAATGTAGTTCTAAATTAGTAACTGTTCTTAACAGTACAGTGTACTTTATATAGCGCTAATTGCAGGTTTATATAGCGCTAGGATCGACTCCCGGAGGAGTATCTCCGCGCCTCGACCGCTGCGAAACCCTTCCTGGCTTCCCTGAGAGATGGTCCCTTAGTGGGTATCTCCAGGGTGAGACCAGGCATCCCCGGCGGTCTGGTGGGGCCGTTAGTGAAGATGAGGCAAGCTAATGCCCAGAGTTGCCGAGTGTGATCGCTGATCAGAGTGGGCACCGAGGCGAGAGAATTATCGAGTCCGCTGACCCTGGTCCAGAAACCTGCCGCGTCGGGAATCGAACCCTGGTCCCGGGCCGTCCTCTGCTCTCGGGTCTGCCGCCTCTAACCAGTGAGCCACACTACTTCACTTGTAGTAGTGTACTGTCTACTGTACAGTACATCATACACTCCTTTGCGAGCCTACTTGGCCCGGCCCGGCACACCTTATCCCACAGCTGGCAATGCTCCCAGAGGCCATACCCTTGACCGAGCCTGCCCTCTGCTGCCACGGTCTTCGGGAGGTGGCGCTGAACATAAAATATAAGTGCGGCCACCTCTACCACGCTGAAAATCTCCCTGGCCACTACATCCTCCCCCCTCAATGGCCCACATGGGAGCCGGATACAGGGTGCGGCGTGCGGGACCCTTCCTCTTCCTTCCTCTTCCCTTCCTCTTGCTCTTCCTGGCTCCCTTTGCCATGGTCCTGGACAGCTGAAAAAGAAAATAGGAAAGAAAAGGGAAAAAGTAAAGAAAAGAAAAGAGTTTAAAAAAGTAGCTTTAAAGTAACCAAAAGTAGAAAAAACACAAAATATAGATGTAGAAAAAGAGAGGGATAGATAATGAGTAAAAAAGATCCCAAAAAAGTTCAAATGATGTCTACTATTAAAATGCTCATGATCAATCTAGATGAAATACAATGCATTACTTATTTTCCTCAGAAATACTACATAGAAGTTTGGTTCAAGAAACAAGCGGTGACAATTTTGTAGTTTAAGAAATAGTTTTGGTGTCATTTGAAGGTTACCGTGGTTCTATTGTGTTCATCATGTTGCAGTCTTAAATTAGAAAGTGTAGGATTGACATGCTATATTAACTCCTTTCTGGAAGATCCAAGAACTCTTGAATTTTGCTGAATTTTTTGAAGACATCACCACTGATAGACGGAATAATATCTAAAACACTGATGATTCATGTACAAGAAATACAGCACATTACATTTTTCCCCAAAATCCTTAGAAATTTGATTGAAGAAACAAGAAGTAAGAATTGTGTAGTTTGAAAATCAGTTTTGTTTATATTTCAGGCTGCTGTCATTGAATTCTGGCTATCAATTTTCACTCTTTAAAAGACAGTATAGTGTCCATATGTTCCATTAGTTAATTCCTGAAGTTAAGGTTCCAACACAAATTGATATTTGTCCAGCATTGAAGTTTGTAATTTCAGTTTGCAGTTTAGATCCAGTTTAGATCCATCGGCACTGCATTGTCGTAACATTATTATAAGTTAGTGCTCAGTTTTTTGTAGACTCAATGTAGACATAACATCTGATCTACACTTTGGGCAGGACATATTTTGGTTTGCATGTTTAATCAATCTGTCAAAAGGCACAGTTTTACAATCTGGTAGTTTCAAGTACAGAATGTATTTGATTGGTGGATGTAAATGAGTAATCTTCACTCTCATGGTTCCATTTGTAATTCAGTCCACCTAAGTCATAAGTATGAACTTCTTCTTTATCTAGTACTCAAAGCATGACCATTATAAATTCTTGTACATCTTGTTGAGTGTTGAGCGCAAATATTAATGATCCGCTGCTTACACATAAAAGGTTATGAATGCCTGAAGCAGAATGTATTACAGATTTGTCACTGAGTAAACGTTGCAGCAAATAATACAGTGCAGGGCACAATGTCTTATCTGGTTTTTGTTCAATTTGATTTACAAGATGTCATAAATGAAACAGTACATTGAAAACAGCATTAGCACACCAGTTGATACATGAACTATTTCTCAACTGGTATCCTACAATATCTCCCTCATTTTCCAGGTTTTTTCTTCTTAAACCCTTCAAGATTGTGCTGGTTTGCTTTCTTTCCTTGAACATTGTTCGACTTATTTGTATTCTTCCATTTTGGACAGAATACCTGTTTTTCATTATTAGGACACCACCCTAAATAAGGAGTGCATAGACTTCTTAACTGATTGTATTCTCTGACACAGCTTGCATCAGCACTAACATTCTTATCATCAAATTCAACTGGAAACAAACCTGACAATGTTGTAACTTGGGATAATGCTACATATGACATACCTTCTTTAGATACTGTACATCTAATATTAATCAAAGCTGCATCAGCACTTAAACCTTGAGCTTTATTACAACATATGCTGGAGACACTGAAAACTGTTGTCGTCGCAGATATAAATTCTCCACAAGCAAATAATGTACAGTACATCAGCCAATCAACTTCGCACCATCAATCTGATCAAATTTATGTCTAAGTACTCAACCTCATCTCTATTAGGAAACTTAATGAAATCAATAACTTTGACAATAGCACCATTTACTAACGCTTCCTCCACATTTAAATTATGCAGCAAAATTGCTCGACACATTTTGCACATGAGTAAAAATATTTCTAATCCTGCAATCCTCGACACAATCAACTAAAAAGAATCCAATTTTGTTTGTAGTTTCTCAGTTGGTAATAGTGTTAGTCCCTGGTGTTCCATTTTACAAAAGCTTAATTTCCAAAATATCTTCTTTCACCAACTTCAGTAATTGTTCATTGATGTTGGAGCACTCATGAAGTGTAGTCATTAAACATGCTTTGGACTTGACTTTTTCCATGAAATTGTACATTAGATGTGCTGCTGAGATTTCTGATGAAAATAGTTTCTTGGTTAGTCGCCTTTCCAAAACATGTTTTCCCTCCATTGTCGGAACTCCTTCTCCAATGCCCTTCTGGATATCTCCATATTCCATATTAGATGCTTGATGCATATTCTTCACTAGTTCCTTATATTCAAAGTTTAGTCAAATAATTTTATTTTCAATACTTCCCAAAGAATTTCTTGTTTCATCATGGAGAAGAGTATTGAAAACATGCAGTCCTTTCAAGGGGGTAAGTTGCAGTGGGTCACTAAAGACAATGAAATGCTTTCCTCCAAACAGCGCATCATACTCTGTTTTTTAAATATGCTGCATTCTTACATGTACCAAGGCAAGCATTACGTTTGAAACCATGCTCACCTCATCAATAACTAAATGCTTCAGGTTCTTCAGTACTCATGGCTCCTCATGGCAAGCCTCCCCAGATAACATCTGGAATTCCAGTTTATTGCCATGTTCAACAGGTAGCATAAGTAGGTGGTGTAAAGTAATTCCTTTAAAGTTGTGTACCGCTAATGCAGTTGTCGCTGGTACTACACATGATGAATTTGATTTTGTAGTCCTCTGTAGATAAGAGGTGAAATCTTTCATTAACAACCTTTTTTCCCAGTCCCAGCTTGACCACTGATGTATAGCAGAATTGGCTTGAATGAAGAGCATTCTCATTGTTTCTTCTCATTCAAAACTCCATGCTCTATTTTATCTTTTACTTCAATATGAATTTCTTTCTGTTTGTCATTCAGTTGTGCTAATAAATGTTCAATATCAACACTTTCCTCTCTTGCTTGTTGCATTGCAGTCTCAACCTCACTCATGGATATGACTGCTTCATTTTGAGTAATTGGCTGTCCAAGTGGATCTTGATTCAGTGGTGCGGAACCTTGGCTGCTTTGTGAACTCTCCTTAGCTACTTCAGCAGGAATAGTTACTTCCTGTTCAATCAGATCTTTCAATATTTGTAAATAGTTTAAAATGCCTAGACACTGAATCCTGTCATTTACATCATTGAAAGAGTTGCAATAGCAGTCATAGTCTCCAAGTAGTTCTGACTTTCTGATTCAACACGCCAATCCTTGAATAGTTGCAGACGTGCGAAACCAAAAAACTCTTCTGTCTGCAGTTTGGCAACTCTGTTTTTTGTGGTTAATTAGATTTCCTTTGCTATGTCTCACCAAACAACCATCATGTCAAACTACAGCTTTTTTTCCTTCTTCTATGTTTCTTGATCCATTCCTTCTGTACCTATAGTGTTAAATTACTTCATGAAGGCACATGTCTTCTAGATGTGGACTCCTTGAAAAGTATGAATCTAACATATTTATCTGTTTGTCGTGACAATGTCTGCACTTACGGGGTCAAACTCTGATAGATAATGAATTTCCGGGAAAAACTTTAATACTCTGTTTATGTACTTGCTAAGCATAGACTTACCCAAACAATTCCCTTTGACTTTAAGAACAAACTGGTCGAGCTCAGCAGGTCACAACACTCATAAAAGGCCATCACTTTGTGGGAAAGCATTTTCAAGGTGAAGCTGAGCAATTTCTTAGATACACTCTTTTCTGAAGAAATCTCCTTCCAAATCTCCTTCACCTCTGTCTTCCTTGATTTTGTAATGTATGAAGGAATGTACTGAGCAACAGCAATGGAGTTGTATGCAACAAATTGCAGCTCAATATTTGCATTGCATATCTTCAGAATCACAGGGTTGTAGTCATTAATATACTTGGAGGCCTCTTTTCTTCTCAGGTTGTATGTGTTTTTTGGTTATTTCCATGTCTATGTATGTCTGACTGTAGACATAAAGCTGTTCACTCTAACTTGTGACATCACAGATCATGGGAATCCAGATTGACATCTTGCGCAAAATGTTCCTTTGCTTCTGTATTTTCGGCAACAGTACTTCCCATATCTACCTTTATTTATTTATTTTTATTTTTAAAGATTTCTATAGCGCAAACCAGACCCAAGGTAGGGTATCAGAGCGCTTTACATAGTGAGAAAAATATTGCCTACCACCTATAGTAAACCCATGGCATACAAAAAAACATATCATGAAGGTGGTCAACACAGCATAACTTAGTTCAGGGAAAAAGCAGAAAAGAAAGTAATTTTGAGCGATAAAAGTCAATTCGAGACTCTGCGAGTCTTAGCTTCTACATATCAGTAGACGCGAATGTGATCAAAATTTGAGGTTGTGAGCTGGTGTTGTGATTGGGCAGATTTAAGTGAGGAATTTGCTCATTAAGAATAGTTTTGCTTCCTTTTTGAAGAGAGGTATTGGGACAATTTTTCTGATGGATGGCGGAAGCGAGTTCCAGATTCTTGGTGCCGCTCCCGAAAATGCTCTGTTGGAGGTTTTAGTCTTGTTGAACCACAAAGGTTTCAGGAGTAGATTGTCTGCACTCCTAGAGTGTCTGTTCCCTCCAAATAAGGTATGTTTCTGGGTTGGGTATTTTGGGGGTGTGATGGAGTAATGCCTTGTGAGTAATGCAAGCCATCTTTAAGTGAATGCCAGCTTCATAAAGTAGCCAGTTGAGTGTCTTTAGATGTGGCGATATGTGATCAAATTTCCTAGATCCTGGTATAAGCCTTGCTGCGGCATTGACACAGGCTTTTAGAGGGGCGGTTGAGATTTTGGGAAGCCCTGAGAGGGTAGAACATCCGTACTCCAGCCTTGATATGACTAAGGACTGGATTGCAGTTTTGAGGTCTGGGTTTTCGATGAATGGCTTCATTTTTCTGAGATAACGTTGGTGTACAGTTCAGAGCAGTGATCATTTTGGCCCATTCCTTTGTTTCCTGGGTGTTGTTGGGGGTAGATTAGAAGAAATTCAGTTTCTTGTGAGTTTAACTTGAGGAAGTTGGTTGCTAACTGTTAGACCTGGCCCTTTTGGTAGGTTCACCCCAAAACTTTTTGCTTTTTTCCTAGCCTATTTCTGTAACCTGGTGTTGGTGATTTGAGGCCTCTGCGCACTTTTTCACTGTGGTCCAGTGTAAAGTGTGTGCGCTCTCAGTGTATGTGTGGTGAGAGTGACCTGCCCTCCCATAGGAATGCACGGGGAATATGTGTGACCATGGTAGTTCCTGATGTGTGATGTGTGCAGGGTCGAGTTTGGTATGTGCGAACTCGTGAGATTGAATGCTGCATGATGATGTGTGTGGCTTTATTGTAAATCTGGTGTGGAAGCGTCACTTCTAGAAGTTGGCATGTCTGTGCAGTGAATGTGAATTGGCTGTCTGGCTTGTGATTGGCTAGAGCTAGCTGGTGTGCCTGGCTCCAGGAGTCAGGATGGGTCTGCCTCAGTGATGAATGGAGAGATATGCATGTTGATGTCAGGGAGGAGTTGCACCTGGGACCTGAATAGGGCTGGGCCTTCCCTCCACAATGCTGGCTCCACCCCCTGCGGTGCGTCTGATGTCCCTAGCCTGGCCAGTGAAAGGGAAGAGGGGCAGAGCAAAACAAAGTGCTCAGGAAATTCCCATAACCAGTTGTAGCTGGTTCTCCCATTGCCTGCACCCTGCGAGACAAAGGATTTTGCTGTATAAAAAGGGGGCTGTGACCCAATTGAAAATGTTCTTGTTTTTCCTAACTTGAAACAACCAGGGGTGTGCTGCTGCTGGGTCCCAGGGGAACTATTAAGAAAACAGTGGTATTCAACCGTTCCTTTACTCAGCTGAATTAATCAGTATATGATCCATATTACCACATAGTTGCGGGGTATGTCTCTCAGATCAACCCTAAACAATCAATGTTCTGAGTCTTAGAATGAGGAACAAAATGCAACAGCAATAATTACAAAGTCATTTCATTTTTGACTATCTCTGAATTAAAAAAAAAAAATTGTAGGTTGCCCAAAGAGAGCGTGCAAGAAATAAAGAATATTGAAGTGGTAAGAAGAAAAGGTACAGATAAAGGTATAGAAGTATTCACAATAAATATTTACACCGGAGGAACGGTTACACAGGTCACCGTCCTACAATGGCCTGGCCATCAATATACAATTTATCACATTTTTCAATCAAAGGAAACATGACTTCCATAAACGTTTTGAACCAGAAAATGTGTGTCAAGGTCCAGGTCAAAAAAAGGGAGCGTCGACGTTTCGACTCGTCTTATGGCCTAAAGGTGAGTTAGACTGTGGCCGTGCGAGTCTTTATCAGGACAAATACAATGGGCAAACCAAGGAGTGGTGTGGCCCTGAAATGGAGTAAGAGTGTAAATCAGGCTGTTGCATTAAAATTGCGACCAGTATCAATCTTGCAACACAAGGAAGGGTAAAAGGTGCTTACCCTATGGTAGGGAGAGAAGGTGATAGTGGACCAAGTGGAATGTCTTCACTCGTTGTCCCGGGGTTAATTTTAACTCCTAAAAACATAATGAGCTTGATCAGTTAACTCTATTTCTTGTAATTGATCCAATTTTTTTTATTTCTTGCACGCTCTCTTTGGGCAACCTATAATTTCTTTTTTTTTAATACAGAGATAGTCAAAAACGGAATGACTTTGTAATTATTGCTGTTGCATTTTGTTCCTCATTCTAAGACTCAGAACATTGAATGTTTAGGGTTGATCTGAGAGACATACCCCGCAACTATGTGGTAATATGGATCATATACTGATTTATTCAGCTGAGTAAAGGAATGGTTGAAGACCACTGTTTTCTTAATAGTATACAATACCCAGGTCTTTTGACTCTTTGGGCCACCCCATTTTTGTTAATGGGTCACAGGAGAAGGCTTGCCTCCCTGGGTCCTGCATAGCCCCTGGACTGTTGCCCCTGGATGCCTGATGGATTTCCTGAAACCTTTGGGGCTTTATGTCCTTATCTAAGGACCTTGGGGACCTTAATGTGCTATTCACTGCCCCAGGACTGTGCCCTCAATGTGATGTGCAAACCCGACATGCAGCTGAAACACTGCGGGATCCTACTTTGTCCTAGAGTACTGCGTGGTCCCGCGGATTTCACCGCCGCCGGCCCATTCCTGAAAATGCAATCCTGAGGGCCGGTATTGTGTCACCACCGACCCCCGATCACCAAGAGTACTGCGTGAACCTGGGGAAATCGCAGCCGCAATCGAGCCTCTTGCCCAAGGCCAGGTCCATAATCTAAGATGGCCGCGTCACCATTGAGTAAAGCTGCAGGGTTGCTTAGTACGGAGGACGCCTGCATTGACTTAATCGCTGCGAGGAGCAGGAAGGCAGCCGGAAGCCCTGTCCCGACCAGCGCGTCACTACCGGAGGAGATGGGCTCCTGCTGAAGATCTCCACCACTGTGAGAGCAGCCCCAGGTAAACACGCTCCCAGCTGTGCTGTTGTCTGTGCGAGGTCAGGAGCGGGTGGGGGAACGGACGGGGCTGCCTGGGACTGTGCGAGAGCAAAGTGCACCCGATGTTGCAGGATTACATACTGGGCCTATAGTGTAGCATTTTACCGCACCTGACTGTGCAATTATCTACCACTGATCCAAAAGTGAGAAGGGGCCCGGGTGACTCCGAACTGGTGGCCGAAGCCGCCAACTGCAGTACGGGGATCCCCGGAGTGCGGCGGAGCCCCGCAGGAGAAGTGCTGCCGCATCCTCGGAAGAAGGAGCTCCCGCTCAGATGAGCCGGTGAGTACAGCCGGCTGGGGGGAGCGAAGTAAAGGAAGCCCGCGCCATACCCGGGTGAGGAGGTGAGGCCGGTACTGTGGGGCTCTCGTGATGCAGAGAGAGCCCCTCGTTGTGAGGGCACAGGAGCAGCCGCCGTCCTGGAGAACAGAGAAGTGCCTACAAGAGACCCAGTGAGTGGGGGCTCTTTGGGGTCGGTGCCTGATCATGGCACAGTAGGGTTGTGGCATTAAGAACGGCCCCGGATGGCAGCGGGCCGCTCCAACCTCATGGGCCAGTTTATTCAAAGCACCAGTGCGCTTCACATTTTGGGGGAAAGCTCTTCCTGGCATAACTATTTCAGAGCCCAGGTGGTTCCATTGGGTACATTCATTTTCTAGAGCCAACGTTTGTCTCAGTGCTTTAGGAGCCAGTATGCTCCCTGGGGGCAATGTTATTTGTAGGGCCTCTGGCCTCCAACAATGGGCGTGTGGATGTCTAGAGCCTAGGTGGCTCCAACAGTTAGCCCCACCTTATTTTCAGAGCCTGGGTGGCTCCAACAGTGGCCTAGTTAGTGAAGAGCCTAGAGGGCTCCAATGTGCGCAAATATTTCCAGAGCCTAGTTGGCTCCAGCTTTTGGTGCAGTCTTTGTCCTAGGGGTTAGTGAGAGCCCATGCCGCAGTTTGAAGTTTACAGCTGCCCAGCAAGTAGTGGGCAGATGCATCGTTTAGGCGCAATTTGAGTGGGAATACCTGAGAGAGACAGAGGTGGCACAGTGGTGCCAGGCCTTCCACAGCTGCACAGCACTTAGTGCCAGCTGCAGCGTTTAGGCCCTGTTCTTGTTCTCAGCTGCCCAGCAAGTAGTGGGCTGCTGCAACGTTTAGGTTTGCGCCGGTGGCGCACCCCTGACTGGCGCTGCATTGGCAGCGTGCCCTGACATTCTGGACACAGGGCATTTGAGCCCCTTCTTGAGATGGCCAGTTGGCCAGGGGGGCTGGTTTGTGGATAGGGCGCAAGGCCCTAAATGTGAGTAATCTGGTGCTAGGCAATGTAATGCATTTGTTATGTTTTGTGCATACTGTGTTTTATACCTCTAAAACTGTGGTTTATGATTATGAGGTTGTGTAGCGTATTATGGTTTATGCTAGTGAGATGATGTTTCATTCTGTGAGTTACGCCCCTAAATGTGAGTTATGCTTAGGGGGTAGGGTCTAATGTGTTTAGACTAGTGAGGAGATTGCCTACTGTATTTATACTAGTTAAGCCTAATGTGAATTATGCATAATGTGCAATGCCTTTATGCCTGTGATACCTCTAAATGTGTTTTCATGCTTAGGAGGGTGTTTTGCCTAGTATAGTTTATACTAGTGAGTTTATTTGTCCCTGCGTGATCTATGCCTATGGTTATTAGTATTGCGTAGTGTGTACCTACCATTTACCAGTGGTTACTGGTTGTGGTCTATAATTGTTATTTGGTGTTACAGTTATTCTAAGTGCTAGTTCTACTAAGTGTTGATCCTGACAGTGGCCCACGTGGCCCTGTCCTGTGTAAATAATCCCTTGTGAATATTGCCCGTGCCTGTTGGCACAATGTATATTGTGTGATTACTATCTGATGTGTTTTGACAACACAAAGGTTATTTTTATATAACCTGGTGTGGAGTTCCTTTTGTGGTGTGCCTAGGATGTTGTTGCTGTTGTGTGCGTGCGCAAATTCTTTACACATTGCCTCCGGGATAAGCCTGTCTGCTTGTGCCAAGCTACCAAGGGGGTGAGCAAGGGTTATCTTGGCATGTGACTCCCCTTGCCCTGACTAGAATGGTGGTTTTTGCCTGGCTTTGGCGCAAGCCTAAGCCAACCAGAAATCCCAGTTCTAACACTAACCATTGGACTATTTTCTCGAGAGCTAGATTCACTGTCTTTATCTCTTCGATGGAGGTGATCTCTAAGTTGAATAGTGTGGGGGATAAGGTGGAGCCTTGTGGTACTCCTAGTAGGTTAAGTGAGTAGAGCAAAAGAATCTTGTTGGTCATGAACGATTGCGTTCTATTTTCCAAAAAGGATTAGAACCATAGAAGGACTGTGCCAGATAAACCCATCCTGCTTTCTAGTCTTCTTAGGAGTTTGTCATGATTCACTGTGTCGAAGGCTGAGGAGAGGTTAAGAAGCACTAATAGGCATGTTTCATTGCTGTCAAGGGCTAAGACCAGGTCTGAAATCTGACTGGTGGATGTTCAGTAGATTGAAATTTGTGATGTGTTGGTTCAGTTGATGCTGAACACATTTTTCCAAGACCTTAGATAGCATGGGAATATTGGGTATTGGTCGGAAGATGTTGGGGTCTGAGGTGCTAGCTGTCGGTTTTTTGAGGATAGGGGTGACTTGCCCAGTTTTTAGGCAATCCGGGATGTGACCTTGTGTTAACGAGGCATTGATGATTTTGGTCCATAGAGGGGTGATAATATTGTAGATGTGGGGTAGGCAATTTGATGGGACAGGTTTATTGAAGTGGTTGTTGAGTTTGGTAGTCATTAGAATTTTGGTGATGTCATGGAGATCGTAAAGTTTGAAAGTAGACCATTGAGAATAATTCTTGGGCTTGGCTAACTCATTTTGTAGCAGGTTGATGGCAGAAGTGATCTTTGGAGAGGCTGGGTTGATTCATTGCCGCTGTACTAAGATTGAGTAGGAGGGAATTCGTTTTTGCTGTGAAGAATGAGGAAAATTCTTCACTACTCGGCTGTGAGGTTGATGGTAAGAGTGAGGATTTAGCCAATTTGTTCGATTGTTGTTCCAGAATTTTGAAGATTTATTTTGGTCTATGTTTGGCATTCTCTACTTCTGATTTGAAGAAGTTTTTTTTAAATGTAGAATACTTTCATTGTATGAGTTTCTGGCTTTCCTGAGTAGTTTAAAATGGAGGGGGGAAGGATGTTGCTTCCATTTCCGTTCCGTTGATCTGAGTTTGCGTCTCTCATTCAGGGCTCCGCTGAACCATGGGTTTTTATCTTTGTCCGCAATTCTTTTGAGTTTTGGCAGAGCGTCTTGGTCGAATACATTGGTCATCGTGGGGTTGTAATGAGCAGTGAGGGCATTAACAAGCTGACATGTTATTGGGGTAGGGTAAGAGCCTTCTCACAGTGGGAGGCAAGATTGTTCCAGTCGATGTTCTTTGTGTCTCTTATCCATTTTTTCGGCTTGATTTGCTGCGAGCAAGTTTTTTTTCGTTATTGGAGGGAATTTGGAAGGTGATAATGTAATGGTCTGACCAGTCACAAGGGGTGATCGAGATCGATTCAATTGTATTTTGTTTAGAGTTGAACCAGTCGAGAGTGGCACCCTTTATGTGAGTAGGTTCTGAGGTAGCTTGGATCAAGGAATCGTCTGCAAGGAAGGTTTTGAGGGCGTTAACCTGCTTGTCCAGTGGTTCTCCCAGTGGAGATTGAAATCTCCAAGGAATATGTCATTGGAATGAGGGGAAGAGTTTGAAGTGATGATTTCCATAAGTTGTTCTGGGAAAATTGTGTTCAAGCCTGGCGGATGTGTCAGGTTTCTATAGTGTATAAGACGCCGTCCACCTAATGGGGAAGAAATGGCGACTACACGGAACAAACTCTAGTTCCCAGAAGGCTGAGAAACGATGCCACGTTTCAAGACGTCGGTCACGCACCATCCCGGAAATAAACACAGTCGGCACTCACTCGCGGCGCCGATAATTTTTGCCTTGACGAACCGGTGAGGAGAGGTAGCGGTAAGCTCCATATGGAGAAACTTTATTCCGAAGCTGTTTCTGTTTGTTCTCACCCGTGCTGGGTCAGGTGAAAGACTTTGGGAATGAAGCTTAAGTACATTACGGACGTGTGCACTAACAAGGAACAGTGATTGTGACTTTGTGAGTTAACAAGGTTTTTGTGCTCCTATTCCCCTTGGACAAGACGCTGTTCCGCGATCTCATCGCGGGGATAGGTTTTGGTGTCAATTTAATTCGTGTTTGAGTATTGCTTTCAACTCCACTACCTTCTTGCACGTTTTTTGATGTAGATACTGTGGATAGAACTGGCTATTCAATCTATGGGTGTGGAAGGAGATTACATGTTTTGTTGAACACGAGGGTGCCAAGAATTGGAATTATTTAGTAAAAGGAGAGAACTCAATCCTCTGGCAGGAAACAGAGATAAGGGTGAATTCAACCTTAACTGTCGTATTATCATTTGTGATTCTTTCTTTCGTTTCATCATTATTATGCACTTTGTATTTCGAATACACAGGAGAGACGCTAAATGGGTTCATGATGGGAATAGAGCTAGCCTAAAGAAGAACACTGTATACGAGTGGTAGGTAGTTTGACATGAGGAAGTAACATAGTTTCTTATGTATTCAGATGTTTATTGTGTTCCTATGTGCTTGTTGTTGCAGTTGGCTTCCTTTCTTAGTCACGGCCCTCATAATTCCTCCCCAAATACAAAGATCCTTATATTTCCTTCACAGGTAGGGGCATATAACAAAGTGGTGTATATAGAAAGGATTGTAGGATATTCCTTTGTGGGGTTGAAGGGGGGTGTTTTCTAACTCATTGTCCTTGTCCTTTCAGATCTCCTTTCTCGCTGTCCTCTTCCTTTCCCGCCTTCACAGGACGATCTTGGTAGTCTGTATTATTTGTTTCAGACTCTAGGAGAGTCGTGTGGGGGAGGGTATAGGACAATCAACACAGCCCCGAAGAGAACTAACGCCAGACCTGACAGGATGGTAGAGTATATATAGTTTGTGAGAATGGTTACTTGATGTTTTCAAATAAATTCCAAGGTATTCACAACAGTCGAGGTGTTCCGATTGAAACTTTGAGATGGAGATGTCAGAGCGGTGTTTGCAGGCTAAGCCTCCGCCTATTTTGTGTGTCTGTCTAGTCTAATGATGTAGTAGTCTGAGGGACAAGTAGGTCTAAGCGAGGTGAGGAAGAATCCTTGAGACTATTTTCTGTGAGGATGATTATGTCCATTTTCATGTTAAGGATGAGGTCAGCAATGTCAGATGCATGTTTAATGGCTGATCTGCAGTTTATTAGAAGGTTTGGGAGAATCGCTTATTCCTCTTTGTCTATGATCGGGCAGGAAGGAGCTTTGTATATCAGTAGAAGTGTTTGAATTTCCTGGTCTGATAAGTAGTTGGGGAGTTTGCGTGTGCACAAGAGTCGATTGGTTAGCGGCAGGGGGACAGTTTTTGTCACGTTGTCTTTCACTTGCGAGTTTTGAAGATGCTTAAGTTTAGCAAGAGATGTTAGCAAGAGATTGTTCCGCAATTTGTAGAAAGGTTCTGATTTCTAGGATAACGTTTTGTAGGTTACTGGATGTGAGGTAAGACTGGGTTTTGAGTGAGTCTTGTTCACTCTGCTGCTCTGGATATGGCCGGGATACCCGTCACCCCCTCCCAACACAAATCCCCAAGGATGGGAAGACGGACACAGCTTTTGAACTTTTGGAAGGCGGGAGGGAGTTACCCTCCCGGCCGTATTTATTAAAATATGAAACACAATTAAAACATTAAAATAACAGTTTCATATTATGTACAATTTTCATTTATACATTATGATGTTTATTGGCTAACCTTAACAAATCTCTAATACAAAGGTTCTCCTAGCCGAGTCTAAACATCCTGCAAATGCATACTCTCTAAATAAAATTGTACATCCTAACATTACGGGCCAACGGCAAGGTCGTAACCGGTGTCAGATCCCTAATACCAGAACTCCCCCCTCACTTGTGAGGGGCGGGCGCACAGAGGACTGTACCTCTGTGCCAACTTCCAATTTCCCTTGTCTTAACGGGGGCCCCTTATTAACTCGACGCCATCTTGGTGGTCGTCCGAGGACTCGTGTGAGGTGTCTAGAAGGTAGCGTAGACCCCCCTCCCACCCCACACTTCTTACCACATCCGCCGTCGCGGATGTCCTGGCCCCGGGAAATTCATAGGAGGGGCCGTAGCCGCCTCCTCCCCTGGGAGGGGCCTATGACCGCCTTCCCTTTCGGCGACCCCCTACTCAGAAGGGTGCCGCCTCCCCGTGTGAGGGGCCAATGGCGGCCTCCCCCCGGGCGCTCCCATCCATAATGGGCGGCGCCCCACCTCAAGGGATCTTCAAATTACTGCTCACCGATCATGACCTTACCGCCACAGGCCGGATAGTTGACCGGCTATCCGGACCCCCCACAAACTCCTACTAAAGGCCATGAACTCACAAACCCCTTAACCATGCTACGAAGTCTCCTATGAGTAAGGCATTCCCCTCCCGGGACAAATGGACCCCATCCTCGAGATACATATGGTCCCCCCGAATACATCCATGCGGAATACAATGCAGCTGTCCTGAGCGAAACAACCTACTAAGTTTGTTGTTGACCTTCTTAACTGAATGATTCAAAGCTGTCACAGAGAGGGCCCCCCGCCAGATTCTTCTGGGAATCATGTGTGACCAGGCTATCATGCACCCACGGACCCTCTTCGCCAACCAACTAACATTGGATAGAATTTTCTCGAGCAGTATTCCTCGACCCATGGTCACCAAATCATTTCCTCCCAGGTGTACTATGATTACAGACGGCGGTGACCTTGTCCGCCCTAACAGTCCCTCCATAAAACATTGAAATTGGTCAATACAGAGCCCGCCCCTTCCGTGGAAGGTCACCCTCTGTACCCGTATTCCCCAGCTACGTGAATCATGTCACCTGCTTTGAATACGTCCCAGGCACGCCTCACGTAGGAGTGGCCAACGACCCACACCACTCTTCCCTCAGCCGGTGATCTTTGACCGCTGGTCCCCAGGTGTCGGGTCAACTGCACAGTCCGCCCCGCAAAGCCTGTTCGCGAAACTGTAAACCAAACAGAAAACAAGAAGCGTGAGTGCATGACATTGGCTTCACAACATGTGCAACCGCACATACCTTTTATAACAGTTCGAGGACCAACGCCCCAATTGTTTCACTTTTTCAGTACTCAGACCCCTGGCTGTAGCCTCTGTAGCAGCCCCTATCCGGAAGGAATGGGTCCCAAAATCGCTCAGGTCCAAGCCCGCTGCCGCGATTGCCATCGTTAGCACCCGCTGAAACTGAAACCTGGTCAGCGGAGTGCCGTCGGTATGTCTCAGCCAGCATCCCCCCCACGATACTGCCCTCTGCGCCAAATATGCCTCCACGCATTTCACTGGGCACGTGGGGGACCCTGGAATGCGCTGGACAACCATACTGTCCCCGATAGCTCTCTGATCGGTTTTGGAGCTGGCTATCGTGATTATCATTGAATCACCCTTGATCAGAATGTGTTCTCGACACAGACCTCCCCCCGTATCCTGCTTGTTCTTTGCTACCAGCTCGCTTACCCGCATAGCCCCATGGAATGCTAATGCAAAAGCGGCCTGGAACAGCACTGCCTCTGACTGGGATGAACATGTTGCAGGGAGTACGGACATTAACAGGGACAATCTTTCTAGCCCGATCGGGCGCCTCACGTCCCCTCTACGACCCTCAAGGCGTAGCCACCCACGCAGTGCCTTCCTTACTAGAAAGGACGATGTGGGGTCCTTGATGCCATGCGCCTGCGCCATGAAAGCAATGGCGGCCCGGTGCGTATTGGCCGTTGCCGCTGATCGGCCTGCCTGGTGGAGTGACACTAGGAACTTCAGGACATACTCTTCCTGCCCCCAATGATCCCCCCTAGCTGGACCCAAAAATGACCAATAGGAACAGAACGCCCCTTCGTATGCCTTCCTTGTCCTGGGTGCTAGGCTTGCTCCCACGAGGTCCTGTAATCCGGGGCACCGAGATACCAGAGAGCTTCGGGAAATGGTGCCGCCACCAAGTCCGCTGAAGGTAGATAACCCCTGAAGGCCTGCATGTGGGAACGAGAGAGTGCATCAGCCGCCTGGTTCAGTACACCCGGCACGTGCCTCGCCTTAAAGTGGACGTTCAATCTCAAACACAGTAGTACAATTTCCTTCAGTAATCTCAAAATCCATTTGCAGCATGCTGCCTGATTATTGATACAGTCGACCACAGTCATGTTGTCGGATCAAAACACCACTGTGCGGTCACGAAAACTGTCTGGCCATGTCTTTAAGGCCACAAAAATGGGAAACAGCTCAAGAAACCCAATGTTACCTGTGAGTCCACTGTCGTGCCACCACGTCGGCCATGTTTGCGCCGACCATCGATTACTGAAGATGGCGCCGAATCCCACACTCCCCGCCGAGTCGGTCCATAAACCCAGCTCCTCGGAGGAAGCTGGTGGCTTGTTCCACACGACGCGACCGTTGAAATCCGCCAGAAATGCCAACCATATGCGCATATCCTGTCGAACCTCTGCAGACAGTCTTGTGCGGTGGTGCCCTTCCTTGAGACTGACCATGGCTTGTGCAATAGAGCGGGAAAAGGGGCGGGCCATCGGTATCACTCTAAGGGCAAAGTTAAGCTGGCCCACTGCTTGTTGCAACTGATGGAGAGTCACTTTTTCTTTACTGATGCACAATTCTAGCGAGGCCCTAAATTTCTTTACCTTTTGCCTGGGCAGACGGAAGCATCCCTCCACTGAATCGAGCTCTATTCCAAGAAACTCGAGTGAAGTAGATGGCCCCACTGTCTTCCCTGGTGCCAACGGCACGCCGAATTGTTTCATGAGAACGCAAAATTTCAGTAAAGCCTCTGCACATCCCGTGTCATCGGCTGTCCCCAAGAACAAAAAATCATCAAGGTAATGCATAACCTGCGTATAGCCCGTAGCTCTGGTGAACGCCCATTGTAAAAAACAACTGAATTTCTCAAAATAAGCACAAGAGATGGAGCAACCCATTGGCATGCATTTATCCATGTAATAGCGTCCTTGAAACATAAAACCTAGCAGACGCTGATCCTGCGGGTGTACCGGGAGCAACCGGAATGCTGACTCAATATCTGATTTGGCCATCAGCGCTCCGGGCCCCAGGCGATTCAACATGGCGACGGCCTCATCGAAGGATGCATACCGCACCGAACAAACTCCAGGGTCAATCGCATCATTCACCGAGAGACCCCTCGGAGCCGACAAATTATGAATCAGCCTAAATTCACCTGGGTCCTTCTTGGGGACTACTCTCAACGGTGAAAAAATGAAGTTAGCGACTGGCGGTTGCCCATATGGGCCTGCAACCCGGCCACGGGCAACCTCCTTTGCAATCTTAGCCTGCACCACCGCCGTATTCTGTTGAACCGATATCTGGTTCTTACACTGCGACTGCCCCCGAAAATCCCCCGCCGGGATGTGGAAACCATACGAAAAACCGTCTCGCAACACCCCAGCGGAGACATGATCAGGGTATTCATTCAGCCAAGGGATCATTGCCATGATGTCTACGGGGGTAGGTAGTGGTGGCCCTCGGTCGATGTTAGACCTGTTTGGCCCCTCCTCTACCCCCTGTATCACCATTCCTGGCTCTGCACGAACTCTCAGGGTGTGAAGATTGTCCGCACCCCGCACACTCATGCCTGAACTTACATGTCCCTTGTGGTCTCGTGCATTTGCCTCTGTTGAAGCTCCAACAGACCCCTTTCCTACCCGAATTCCCACCATTCCTCGATTGTTGGTCATTATTGGTGCCTGCTCGAAAGGGCGCCGCCGCATAATGGCGGGCGGGCTCCGCACCATTCCCGCCAAGCGAAGACGACTTCGTCGTACCCGGCATGAGCTGCTTCTGCCATGAGATGGAGTCGAAACAATCCCACGTCAGAGATGAGTCGTGCTCCTTGGCCTTACGAAACTTACTATCGTAACCCAACCATTGATTGCCTTCATAAGTCTCATAAAAACCCATTATACGTGTCTGGTAGCAAGCCAGTTCAGTCAACACCTCTGGCCTACGCTCCCCCATGATCGCAGTGAACATCGCAAATGCCCTGCCCCAATTAGAAATCGTCTCATCCACTCTGAATGCCGCCATTTTTGCGCGCCATACGCTCGGGTGCAACAAGTCCTTCTGACTCTTGACATGCTCTATCTCATGGTGGTCAGTTAAGAGAGAAAACATATTCACATATTTATCAGCCCAAATCATTTCTTTCGTGGCCAGCGGTATATGTTGGACCACCCTTTCCCTCCTCGAGGGTAAAGAACCCTCCCCAGCCATCGGCAACGGCTGCCGAATCAGTAGCTGATCCTGCTGATGCTGCAACGCCAGACGCCGGTCGTTCCGAGGGAACCTGAGGGGAAACAATAGGAAGATTCACCTTCGCAGCATCTCTCGATTGCCGCAACTGCTTCATTAGTAACCTGGCCTCTTCGGCCGTATCTCCTGGCGCCGTAGTGCCCTCTGTATCTCTCCCCAGCCATGCTGCCAATTGGGCGGCCAATTCCGGAGGCATATCCCCCTCATTATTGGGCGTAACTACTACTGGGATCGGTCGTCCCGCGTCCGGGGTTGGAACGGAGGCCTCTACTGGACTAACCGGGCTTGCCGGGGGTGACTCGGGAACCGGGGTTTCTCCCCCTGCCGCCCTATTCCTGGCCCTTTTACCTCTCCCTGCGGGGACCACTCCCGGCAATGCTGGTCCGATGACCTTCTTCGGTCTGCCCGCGTTATTCATTGCCGCCTTCTGTTTTTTCATGTTCGCCATGTCCTTCACCAGCATGCGAAGCATCTGCTCGGTTCCAACCTTCTTTCCAACCTTTTTGTCAGGCATTGTCGTCAGATATTCGCAACTTGCTGCACGACGAGGTCCTGGATTCAAAGATTCGAAATCGCTGAAAGAGAAACACAAAAATTACAAGTTCTCAAAATTGGCTCCTTGTTCCGTCGAGGGCTCACGTGCAACGAGGTGTAGCTTCCATGCACAGGAACAAGAGGATGTTTCTTTGGATTGTTGCTCTTTTATTCTTCCTCGGGAGGGCGTGTACCCTCCCTCGGCCTGCCTCCAGGGCGTGGCCAACGGTGTAAGTGTCTAGGACAACCCCTCTTGGGCGGGAAAAGGCGCGCCCCGGCTACACCACTTCGGGCATACCAGCCGAGACACGCCCCCCGCCCAAAATGGTTTCCCGGGAGGATCGGGGCACCCGACCATACGTTCGGGGGGACCGAATTGGTCGCCCCTTTCCATTTGGAGACCGGATGTTGGGTGTTGAGGGAGTTGTGTTGTGGTTCGTTCTCATGTCATTTCTAGGTGAGGGTGTTAGAGCGGTGTGTGTTAAGTAAGGAGAGTTAGTGTTGCTTCTATCATCGGTTCTGGGTGAGGGAATGGGTTGATGCTCTTCAGAAGATGGGGGAGTGGTGGGGGTAGTAAGGTCCTGGAGGCGCTGTGTGGGATAGCTGAGGGTGTCCGTGCAGTGCGTGGTAAGGAAGGAGAGTTGGTGATGGATCTTACACCAGATCTGGCTGAGGGAGGGGGTCGCTGTGAGGCGCTGCATGGGTTAAATGAAGGTTTGGTGCAATGTGTGATGAGGAAGGAATGTTGGTGATGCTTCTTTCATCGGATCTGGATGGATCGGGTCGTTGATTTTCAGGCGCGGAACGGGTGATGAGTGTAGTAGGGTCCTGAGAAGCGTTGTGTGAGGTGGTGGTGTGGGCTCTCAGTGTGATGAACTATTCGTCAAATAGTTCTAGGTCCTTGTTAGCAGCTTGAATAAGCACAGTGCCATTTTTGTAGGACGTTATATTCAAGGTGGCTCTGAAGTTCTTTGTGGGTGTCGTTGTAATCCTGGTTCCGTAGGGAATGTTTTTTTGGTCATGGATGGTTAGTAGCTTGTGGAAGGCTGATCACCATTTGGCTATTTTTCTTGTGAAAATATGAGGTATTGATTATAATGCCTTTTTTTTTAGCCTTCAAGGCGGGATCAAAGAACAGGGTATCCGGGTTTTTTCTGAGGAGATTTTGTCTGAAGGATTTGGAGGCACTTTTTGATAGCTTATGGGGTTATTGAATAGACTATGCGCTGTTTCCTCCAGGTATCTTGTTTGGTCCTTGATGTGCCATGGTGTACGATCCATTTGGACAGGGAGGGAGCAACAGTATAATAATGGGTTGGGATCCGTTATCAGTAGGGTAATAGTGTGAGGTATAACTCTTTCAGTGCGTGGGCGTTATAGGATGGTAGCTGTTTTTGATGTGATATGATTGCTATCGTAACAGATGTTAACAATTATCATTCAACTTGGGTCATTCTATAGGTGATATAGGGCCGGATTCACAGAACTAACTTAAGACAAAATCCTAAACTTACTACTTTTGGTATTCACAGAAGTTAGGATTTTGTCTTAAGTTTGTCTTAAGACAAACTTAAGACAAAATCCTAACTTCTATGAATACCAAAAGTAGTAAGTTTAGGACTTTGTCTTAAGTTAGTTCTGTGAATCGGCCCCTGGGAGTCTATATGGTTTAGCCGTGGCAGGATAGCTGCCGGATAGTTGGGGGTCAATGTAAGGTGGTTGCTGTTTTGCTGTTCCTTGTAAAATATTTTGCTGTTACAAGATGTAATAGTTGGGAGCCAATATAGAATGGGTGCAGAATTGTATAGGAATTCGCTGTTACAAGATGGCTGCCTTTTTAGATGGGGGCCATTTCAAGATGGCCGCTGTTGTTTAGGCATTAGCCGTTACAAGATGGCTGCCATTTTAGAATGGGGCCGAAACAAGATGGCTGCCTTTTTAGATGGGGTCGTTACACAATGGCCGCTGTTTTAGATGGGCACCGTTACAAGATGGTTGCTTTAATGTGGTAGCTGTTACAAGATGGCTGCCGGATCTCAGGACTTCAGCTATTTTAACTGCTGGAAAATACAGAAGGGTAGTGGATTGCAAGAAAATGGTTACCCTTAGCACTTAATGACTTATAAGAAGGTGGTATTCCTATGCATCACATTTCCCTGATTTACAAGTGATCTAATGGCAGAACACCTTACAGAACCGCTAAAGAACAGTCTGGCGATCGTATCACAGTCAGCAAAGATGTCGGGCTAAATTAGTGATCTCTGAGTCCTTTGTAATCATGTCATGCAAGCCTCAACTCACGTTTAGCTTCAGGCGGAATCCTCAGTTCGAGAGTAAGGTGCCTAGTTATGAAGAAGCAGAGTAGAGGTGACCAGAGTGGTTCTGTTATAATCCTGGTTGAAAGCCTGATGTTTAGGAGAGGTGAGGTGACGATCGCATCCAGCTAATGAGCGGCACTAGCTCTGCTGGGTTAACTGGCGGTGCACGCAGATTGCGAGCGGTGAGGCCCGAACGTGGTTGCTGGCCGCGGGCAGAGGAGATTGACACCGGTGGTGTCATCAGGGGCCGCACCGACTCCAGCGCTATTGGAGGCTCCCAGTGCCTAGGTTTGCCACAGGGGAGCTTCGGACTTGTGGTGAAGAAGGAGGGCATTGACACGGATGGTGTCATCTGGCTATGTCAATCAGCGTGCGTTTGTGAATTTGGTGAATTTGCGTGCTTTCATCTTAGAGAGCAGGGCGGATCCATAGGTAGATTCTTCAAGATAAATTCCGCTTCATGGGACCCCTCAACACCAGCGGTGGCAGGTCGTATTGGTGGTCATAGAACCCACTTTCCGCTTTCCAGGGGTGATGAAGCAGGAGGATGTAAACCAGGTTATGTGCATTAGTGAATTTGCGTGCTCTTATCGCCGAGCCAAGTTTGAAACCATAGAACTTGTTGGCAAAAGCCCTTTTCACCAAATCAAACCTGGTTTGAGATGGCACATGTGACATACTCTTCTATGAAAGACAAGACAGACTCATCACTTTCTGATCCACACTTGAGTGCATCTTTTATCCATAACGACATGTGAATATGAGGAGCACCTCTTGCTTGGTATGCTTTGCAGCAAAATAAGTCAGAAACTTCACCAAGAGGAGGATCAATTTTGTTGCAGATGAAAGACATCATGGCTTGAAACCTGCGTTAAAATATCTGCAAAAATTTGGAGGATCCAAGGAGCAAAGTTCTCCTACTGTCTTCACTTTGATGTCCTTTATGTTACCTTCTTACAAAAATTCAAGCAGGTAATTCCAGGCGTATTCAGCACAACTGAGTATCAGAAACCAGGTAGGTGCACCCAGATTTTTGAACACACATTTCAGTGCTCCATGACAGCGATACCAATACTTGTTGGTGCCACATTGACATCCAATCAAATTCATCAAGTTGTACTCCATGTTTTCAACCTCCCTATGAACTTTGTCAATGAGTTCCTTTGCAGACAGATTTTGAAGATTAACTCCTTTCCGCAATATATGGTTAACAGCATATGAAAGTCCAGACTAGTCACTCTCAAACAGAAGATGAAACATGTAGGGAATACATTGTCGAATCTTGAATCCTATGAGTATAATCTGGTATCTGTACAGGGGTGTCATCAAAGCTGCTACCTTCTCCAGTGGGAAATAGTTGTTAAAAACAGCATGCTTCCAAACTTTTGTCCCTCAAACTCATGGGAGCTCCTTTTGCGTGCTGCAATTAAAAGAGATCAATAGGTGCTGGTAGGAAAACTAAGAACTTTCATAAAATAGTATGTGGAAAATTGCAAACTTAGCAAAACCAAGTTAATAAAATGGAAAGTCTGAAATCAGCTAAGAAAGGGAAAAAACTAAGGGACAGCAACACTAATAAATCATACAAAAAAGGAGATAGTTTAACAAAGAGACAGGCAGTTTAGAGACAGTCAGGTCAGAATGTTCTGTAGTAGGGTAATTCATAATCTTGCTATGAAACACTATAATACGAGAAGGGATACAGTCAGGAAGGCATTTTCCCTAAAGAGGAAGCTATTTATTTTGATACAGAGTGAGATCACTGGACAAAATGATGATGTCTATGACGTGAAGGGGCCAAATTAAAAGACTCAGGAAATTATTGCAGCGTTTTCAGTGGTAAATGGAAGCATACTTCCAGTACTGAGCCTTTCTTTAATGAAGAAAACTACTTCCAGGGTAACACATAAGTGCATGCAGTTGAGGAAGCTGGACAATGTTATGAGATGAAGGATGGTACTCCTATTCCAAAAGAGGTGATGGTAGCTAGAAATGTAGAGGAAGTGATACTGAAGAGGTACAGGGAAGGTGTAGACAGACCCCTGTAAATGGGATAATAGCAGTGTTTGCAGTGTTTGGCAGGAATCTATTGATATCTTGAGAAGGTTCCTACATAAGTTTCCAAGAATAAGTATGAAACATAAAGTTGTGGCTTTGCAAAGCTTAGATTCATTCAAGTTCAAAAGACCTTTATTCGAATTTCATAAAATTCATAAAAGTACCGAATACAGCAATGAAACACATTTATATACAATACAGACAAAAGATAAAAAGAATTTGTACAGAGAAACATTTCATAATATCATAAAAAATGCATACAATAACTATACAGTAAGTTTCATTTCATTATAATATTTACACAGTGACACCATTGTGACTAGTTTCTGATTTCAGGGATTTTCCATTGTCTTGCGCGCTCGTATAGCTGATCTTAAAAAAGTGCTAGTGCGGAAGGACAGTTCATCAGTGTCCAGAGTAAGCAGCATCATGTAAGATTCTTTAAGTGTGAGAGGTCTGTATTTTTTAAAATAGGGAGTTAGGAACCATTTAATAAATCTCAAATAAAATTTGCAGAAAAATAAAAAGTGCAGATCATCCTGTGTGCTCACACCATCACAGGGACATGGAGTGAGATTAGCACTATGTTGGTACCCCATAGGAAAAGACAGCAAAAATTTTACAGTTCCTGCCCTTAAACGGAACAATAAAGATCGCTCCCAGCTGGACATAGGGAGGGAGAGATAGGGCGGCAGAGTTTGCCTACAGAGACCATTTCCCATATATTTCATAACGCTTGGTTTCTGAGATTCTCTTCCTGTGCGACCATTTCTATAAAGTGCATAAAGTGCGTTTTGAACCTCAACTTTGTCCTTTGGTTCAATTGACATTGGGTCATTGAACAAAGTTCCTCTACCAACTTCGTTAAGTGATTTGAAAACTTCTGTGAACCAAGGAATCTTCATTCCATGTTCACATTTTAGGCAGTCCTTAATGATATTTTGTGTGAGGGCAGCAGCATCATTCCTCCAGATTCTAATCCAGAAGAGAGCTGGTCTTGCTCTAATAAAATCACTTATGTAGGGAAGGTTAAGTTCATTATGCCAAATAAAATCAGATGAGGAAATCGGTGCGCCCAGCACTTTTCTGCAAAAACGGTTTTCCTCTCTTTGAATACAAATGCTGCTTCCCGACCCCCATACCTCTGCTCCATACGTAGCGACAGGTGAGCACTGTAGTTTAAAAATCTTTAAAATAGCCTTAGTGGCACCAATTTTCTTTGGGCGAGGGAGACTCAAAACAGAATTGTTGGCTTTCGAGAACTTGCACGTGGCGTGGGCCAAACGCCCACTCCACGAGCTGTTTGCAGCGAAAACCAACCCTAAATAGGGAAATTTAGGAACAGATTCTAATTTATCTGTGCCTATTCGGATTGTCTTTTATTATGTCCTTTTGCCCGGTCCACAGGACATAATAAAAGATTTTTTCACCGCATCGTCTGCATATGAAAGCACAGGTAAAGAATTACCTGAAATCATTGGGACATCTGAGGTGGCTTTTTTCAAACAATTGGATGAACCATTGATATAGATAATGAACAACAGGGGTGCTAAAACGCACCCCTGTCTCACCCCCCTCCCTATCTCAATGGCTCCAGAGACCTCTCCACCCATCCCAATACGTACCCGTGCTTTCAGGTCAGTATGGAGATAGGCTAAAAATCTGACGAGAGTGTCATCAAGACCGTTGGATGAGAGAATTGACCAGAGCTTGGATCTATTCACAAGATCAAAAGCGGATGAAAGATCCATGAAAGCTAGGTAGGCAGGAGATGAGGGGCAATGCAGTATTTGTCAATTATCAATTTCAGATTTAGACATTGCTCCACTGTTCCTACCCCACTCCTGAACCCCATCTGACAAGGATCTAAAAAGTCAGTATCACCCGCCCATTCGAATACCCTATTGTAAATTATATGTCCTAGAACTTTTAGGGTGTTATCCAAAAGAGAGATAGGACGATAATTTGCTAGATATGATCTGTCTCCCTTTTTATAAATTGGGACAATGATACTGGTAGCCCAAGTAGCCGGCATGGCTGCTTTTGGGAGACTATTAAAAATATTAAGGAGTATCAGTGTCCACAAATCGACATTATGTTTAATGATATCGATGAGGAGGCCATCTGGTCCAGGCGCCTTGTTTCCTAAACTCTCTTTTATAGCTATTTTAACTTCATGGTCCAGAATCTTTAAACCATCCAATCGGCCTGAATTAGGGAGAGAATACTCATCGGGGGGGCAGCATAGATTTTAGAAAAGTGGCTCTCCCATGCTGCACTTGTTATATTGCAGCTAATTTGTGTGAGCTCTTTTCCCATTTCCCTCGTTCTTCTGACAGCGGACCAAAATGGGCCGCTGCCACCCAAGTTCGCACTAATTAACAACGAGTCCCAATGATCGGACAGCAAGTTAGCCTTCCTTTCCGATATTTTATCTTTGTAATTTTTCCTGGCAGCTTGAACAGCAACTTTGCACCTTGGTTTAGCAGAGAGTGCCTTTCTTAATTCTCTGTTGGCCAAGGAGCAAGATGAGTCGAACCACCTTGGCTCTTTGCGTTCTTTGGGAAGTGGGACTGACAGGAGGGTTTTAATGGTTGAACATAGAACTTCAAAGTCTGCAATTAAATTATCATGGTTTCCACTAGGGAACAAACAAGATTTTATCAGATGTGGGTATGTCGTTTGTACACTGTCTAAAATGGCCCCACAATCAATTCCCCTCCATTTTAATCGAAGACCATCAATTGAGGGTGTAATATCCCTTGCCCCATTTAAGTTCATAAAGATCGGACTAGATGCAAAATTTAAAATCACCAGCAAAGGATTATGATCACTAAAGGATGTTTGCACCACAGAAGTTTTTGCTATACAATCTGTTAGCAGTGGTGACGTGAATACATAATCAATAATGGAACTACTATCCCTGCTAATAAACGTGGGGGCATAAGGGAAATTCGTATTATACCCTACTCTCAATGCATCAGCAAGGTCAAAATCGGATAATATTCTGGACAATTCCGATCCCCTGCGATCTACTAAGTCAGGGTAGATAGGATCATCAGACCCATAATTCTCTGTTAGTTTCACATTAAAATCGCCCCCTATTAGAATACCAGTCGTAGTGTCTACTGATGGAGAACATTCAAACAAACTTAAAACCTTAGATAATGCCAAAAAATTCTTGTTCGGTACACCATAAAAATCATTATTATAAAAATTATTTAAATAGATCGTGGTCTTTGACTTTGACTTATATTCAAGAATTTAGATGTTAGGATTAGCAAGGTTATCAAACTGCAAATCTCTAATTGTACCACCAGCCAGAATTCTAATCCCGATAAAAAGGCCACCCACTGCTCGACCGAAACTGGGTTTAGGTGATGTTAAGCTGAAACAGTGGTAGCCCTCTATGTACAAATTCCCAACGGCCCATGTTTCTTGAAACATAAGAATGTCCACATCATTAATTATCTCAATCCATGCAGGGTCCGACAACTTAGATTCCAGTCCTGCAACATTCCAGCTTAATATTGATAAACCATAGGTAGTACAGCGTTTGTCAGGTCTACTCCCAGTATTCCCTGTTTTATAATGGGTTATTTTGTATGGAATGGGCAAAATACTGTCGGATAACATCATTTCTGTAGGGCCATTCTGGTCCTGACAAACTATAGCTGGAATTATAGGTCCCTCTAGTTTGCAGGCTTCAACTTGGCCATACATTTAATTTTTGGCCGATGTACCCAGTCAGTCCTGTTCATCTAAGTTAGAAAAATATTCGAACCGATTGTGAGTAGGAATGTTAAATCTTGGCCTAACTTCAGTTATCGGTGTAAACTGATAGGGGTCAGGAACTGGGTAAGACCTATCTGTATAATTGTATTGATGCATGGCTGGGAATTGTGGATAATGCGGAGAATGGGGAATGGGAATTGACATTGAGGCATGATTCCGCCAATTGCGGCTATTCATGTGAGTAAGGATGGGATTCTGGTTCTGAATGAAAAGCGGTGATTTAATCCTTGCTCCAAAATTCAAATCTTGATAGGGAATTGTGGGGTAATTCACCATGGCTTGTTCGGGAGGTATCAAGTGTCTGTAGAAATAACCTAATGGGAGGAGTGTGGTGTTAAATTCCCAGAGCGAGGGTGAAGGGGCGCTGGCAAGTGTTTTCTCGGCCCATTGAGGGTTTTTAAAACTTATAGTAACACAGTCACCCTCAAACTTTTTCCTGAGTGGGCCTATCCAGCCCACTCGCTGAGTGTTAATGATCTCCCTTGCACCATCTATGGGATAATTGCAATTTGCAATTAACCAGTGTAAGGTTTTATTTTTAAGAGATGTGGGAGTTTCGTCCTGGTTCTTACTTAATTTGGAGACATTTACTAACTCCAATACATATGCTCCGCATTCCGGTGGAAGGTTAATGCGAGAGGGAACTTGCCTAACTGTTTTTTGTGGTGGTTGGGCCGTGGTGGAGCTCCTTACGGGGTACGCAGGTAGGCCTGTAGTGGTCCCATTTAATTGTTTAATATTATGGTCCTTCCTTTTGTCTGAGGCTACATTGTTGGTACTAGGGGTAGCTGTTGGCTGACTAATGGTAGGACCCTTTGATGTCACTGATGTAGCTAAAGGGACTTTGGGTGCAATATTAGTATTTATAATTGGTGCTTGAGAAGTGTTAGGTTTGGTGCCTACTGTTTTGGTAGAACTATGATTAATTGCACCATTTACGGCACCTTCTTTGAATAGGTTCTTAATAGGGATACTCAGTTCGGCTATTTGCTTTTCTATCCGAGTAAGCCTACTTTCAATAGGAGATAGGTAAATACTTGATAATTCACCCAACCTTTCCAGCATGCAGTCGTTCGCATATTCAGTGTTGTAATTACTTGTATTATTATTTTCTGATATTCCACCCAGCTGCTCCTTCTCTCTTTCCTCCCCCTGAGTAATCTCCGTAACCCTACTCATATTTTGGTTGAGGCTAGAATTGGTACTTTTCCCAGTTTTCCTTTTTGTCAGACCATGTTTCCTAACCTTTGTAGACCGGGACTTCGGTGCATATGATTTTTGTTTTTGGATAGCACCCTCACGTCTGCCTCTTAATTGCCTTGTGCTATCAACAGATATTGCTTCAGGAGTGGGATTGATAAGCAAATCTGGGGTCTTCTCCAGATCCATACTAAGATCTGTTTCTGAGTCTATCAAAGGAATAGAGGCTGATAGATTTACCTCACTCGGGATGGTATGGATGTCAGCACATACATTTAATAGGGGTCTGATATTGTTGGGCAAAACCTGTGCAGGTGTAGTGGCAGCAGCAATAAGACCAAGGGAAGAACGTTTAGCGAGGGCCAGATCTTGTGAGACCCTGCGTTCTAAGAGAGAAATACCCTGGTTTATAGCGTTGTTGGCCTTAGTAATAAAATTGTCGATAGGGCCAATTACTGATCCACCCCCTGCAGCAGCTGTTTTACTGCGACTGCCCCTTGGAGACATAATGGAAATGGCATATACTAGCCCAAGCACAATATGAGCTAACGTCTGTTTGGACAAGACGATAATAATAGACAAAGTAGGTACGAAGAACAAAAAGCTAGGAGGAGAAATGGATTACCACTCAATACACAGAGTTAGATGACTGAGAATCAGCATGCAGGTAGTCCCAACTAAGATATGGAACAGTAATGACAGTAACAATAGTCCTCAGAGTGAATATGACAGCCCAAGCACGTAGGCTGGATTTGAAAAAGTACCTTACGGGGATAACGTTAGGGAGGTGGCCCCGTCCCGTCCTCCTCGTGCCTCTGAGGGCCACAGAGGGCCCGCCCTTTGCCCGGGCTTAGCCCGGCGACACCCGCGCGCGTCCCCCGACGCAGGAGGAGCCTCCTGTTCTTATGCGCCTCCGTGCGCTGTGGGCTGACGCTGCACCCGGCGTCCCTGGGAAGAAGCAGGGGATGCTGGGAAGTGTAGTCTTTAGCCTCTCCTGCGGCGCTGGAAGGCGGTGGTGAAAACCACGGGTCCCGTGCCTCTGGACCTCCTCATGCAAAACAGCAATGCCCGCTGGTGTGGTGAGAGCCCCCGCTCCTCTGCAGGAGCCTCCTGTTCTTATGCGCCTCCGTGCGCTGTGGGCTGACGCTGCACCCGGCGTCCCCGGGAAGATGCAGGGGACGCTGGGAAGTGTAGTCTTTAGCCGCTCCTGCGGCGCTGGAAGGCGGTGGTGAAAACCGCGTGCCCCATGCCTCTGGACCTCCTCATGCGAAACAGCAATGCCCGCTGGTGTGGTGAGAGCCCCCGCTCCTCTGCAGGAGCCTCCTGTTCTTATGCGCCTCCGTGCGCTGTGGGCTGACGCTGCACCCGGCGTCCCCGGGAAGAAGCAGGGGACGCTGGGAAGTGTAGTCTTTAGCCGCTCCTGCGGCCCTGGAAGGCGGTGGTGAAAACCGCGGGTCCCGTGCCTCTGGACCTCCTCATGCGAAACAGCAATGCCCGCTGGTGTGGTGAGAGATTCATTCAAAGTAAGGTAGTGTAGTAATTTTCAAAGACATCAACTAGCATGTCTGTCAAAGAACAAGCATTTTCCATCACTTTTGAATGTTGGCTGTTTCTCATTATAAAATGCAAAATGTAGTTCCCGATTATGATAGCGAGCAGTCTGACCACTGAATTAGGATGCGACTGCTGGTGGTTTGTGCTGCAGCCCAGGAAAAGGGCCGCAGCACAAGCTGCAGCTGCAGTGTAAAAGGCACTTTTTTGTACATCCATGCACTGTGTGGCATGCACCATATTTATTTATTCATTTATTTATCGCTTTTTTGCACACGTAATTTCTGCAAATACTATTTACTTATTTGGTATCACTATGTATGTGTTGTAGAGGAGTGTTTCTTTTATGTCTATGCTATGCTGGAGTCAAAACAAATAGCGGACTGTGGGCTAATTAATGATTTTTTTCACCTACTGCACAATTATTTAATGTGGATTGGCCAGGAGCACGTCATGTGATCAAGTCAGTAATGTACTGATTAAATGCGTCATGCTGGGCACTTGTCCTTTGAAAATGCTGCACATTGGAATTAGAATGCAATAAAACTGCACTTTTGAAAATCTTAAAAACATGGTGTGGAGCTTACCTGTGTCTTGGGGGATCCCGGGGGAAGCAGGACTGTGGATTTCTATATTTATGATGGTCGAATATGGCTGTCTTCACCCTTACAGACCCTCTCATCATTACGTGGCTAGCGGGAGTGCAGCCGACAATGCTGTGGCGTTACAGGCAAAACCCGGAACGGAGTAATTTTCCAAGCAAGCCCCCCGCAGCAGTGAAATGGAGGAGACAAGCAAAGCAAGCAACCTGAGGAGGCGGTCGACAACTTCTTAGGAGTCGGAGGACGCTGAGGAGCAGTTGACAAGCCTTTAGAGGGTAAGCGAGCAGAGCTCTACCTCACAGTGCGCGAACAAGCCGGTGATTGGGATAAAGTGTTGAAAGGATTCGAACGCGCTAAAAGGAACTGTTTGCCTGAATAGTGGGCGCGTTTGGAAAGGGGCGACCACTCGGTCCCCCCGAACGTATGGCGGAGTGCCTCGATCCCCCCGGGAAGCCATTTTGTGGCGGGAGGCGCGTCTCGGCTGGTATGCCCGAAGCGGCGTAGCCGGGGCGCGCT
Organism: Lissotriton vulgaris; assembly: GCF_964263255.1. Classification (NCBI taxonomy): domain Eukaryota; kingdom Metazoa; phylum Chordata; class Amphibia; order Caudata; family Salamandridae; genus Lissotriton; species Lissotriton vulgaris. The sequence goes on along the minus strand of NW_028242532.1, from coordinate 71,290 downwards.
TGTTCCCGCCCTAGAGTGGGCTGGCCTAGACACCGACGTAGCCAGCCCCGCCTCCGGGACGGGCAGGGGCGGGTTTACGCCCGCCCTGAAGATGGATAAAAGGAGACGCAAGGCCTGAAGACGTCCTCTTGTTCTTGTGCTCCGAAGCTGCACCTCCTCGCCACACGTGAGCTCGGGACAGAACGAAGAGCCAATTTTGAGCGTTTTGATCTTTTTCTTTGTCTTCTAGATACTTCGTCGGAGAGATGCCAAAGAAAGTCGCAAAGAAGATGTCGACCGACCAGATGGTGCGGGCCCTTTTCAAAGATATGGCAGACATAAAGAGACGGTTGGCAGAGCGAGACGGAGAGGAGGGTTCGGGCCCTGCGCCGGCTGGAGGGAGACCGAAGAGGCCGAGAAAGGTTCCAGCCGGTGGAGACATCCCGGTTCCCCCTGCACCGCTCGAGGCGCCGACCCCAGTTCCAATAGAGGGGAACCCAATCCCCGTTGTCGTCACCCCGACGTCCAAGGAAGACATGCCCCCCGAGCTGGCAGCACAGCTAGCAGCTTGGTTGGGGGATAGTAGTGATGGCGCCACGGCTGCCGAGGCACAGGCGCTGATAAAAGGGCTTCGTGAGAAGAGAGAGGCAGCAAGAGTAGCTGCGCCATTGGCGGGGATAGACAAGCCGCAAGCGGCAGAAGCTGCGTCCAGTTCAGGTAAGCGGCCGTTGCCGATTGCAAGGGACTAGTCAGCACCCTCTCGTAGAGAGAGATTGGGACAACATGTGCCTTTAGCCATAAAGGAAAAGATCTGGGCAGGGGAATACGTGAATATTTTTTCCTTGCTTGTTGATCATTATGATGTGGAGCATGTGAAAAGTCAAAAGGACTTAATGCATCCGAGTGTTTGGCGCGCAAAAATGGCCGCCTTTAAGGTAAATGAGAACATTGGCAATTGGGGCAATGCATGGGGAATTTTTACATCGATTCTGGGGGAACGTAGGCCCGAGTTGCTTCCTGAGTTTCCCATTTATCAATCACGGATTATGGGTTACTCAACAACATATCAAGGCAACCATTGGTTTTGTTACGACAATCTGTTCAGGAAGGAAAAGGAACATAACAAGAGTTTGACTTGGGATTGTTACGATTCTCTAACATGGGATAAAATGAAGGAATCGGGAACTTTAAGAATGCCATTGGTCGGGAGCAATGTTGTCGATTACTCCCGCCAGAATGTGGGGACGCCCTTTCGCCCAAGTACGAGCACCGACGACCAGTCAAGGCCCGCGGGCAATACAGGGAGAAAGGGTTTCTGTTTTAATTTCAACAAGGGGAAGTGTACTAGGCCACCGGGGTCGTGTAAATTCAAACACGAATGTAGTACGTGTGGATCATCTCATCCTGAGTCATCGTGCAGAGCCAGAACGAGTGAGAATGGGGGTAAGGGAGGCGCCAAACAGGTCTAAGCTAGGCCGAGGGGCGCCTTTACCAACCCCGATTGATACCCTGGCAATGATTCCCTGGCTCAGCGACTACCCGGATCGGACTTCTGCCGGGGTGCTGCGGAACGGTTTTACAAATGGTTTCCGCATCCCGGTAGGGGACTTTCAGGGTGTAGGGATGTGCAAAAATCAACTTTCCGTTTTACAACATACATCTGTAGTACAAGAAAAAATCCACAAAGAAGTTAGCCGGGGCCGGGTCGCCGGCCCGTTTAGTGTACCCCCGGTACCAGATTTCGTTTGTTCTCCGTTAGGGGTGGTCCCCAAGAAGGACCCAGGTGAGTTTCGTTTGATCCATAATCTGTCTGCTCCCATTGGTCTTTCGGTGAACGACGCAATTGATCCGGAAGCTTGTTCGGTGCGATACGCATCGTTTGATGAGGCAGTAGCCATCTTGAATCGCCTGGGGCCCGGGACGCTGATGGCAAAATCAGACATCGAGTCAGCGTTCCGGTTGCTCCCGGTACACCCAGACGATCAGCGTCTGCTGGGATTCGGGTTCCAGGGGTCATTCTACATGGATAGGTGTATGCCAATGGGATGCTCTATATCATGTGCTTACTTTGAGCAATTCAGTACTTTTTTGCAATGGGTGTTCACTAAGAAAACGGGTTTCCGAAATGTAATGCATTACCTTGACGACTTTTTGTTCCTTGGCCCCGCCGGAAATCCCGCATGTGCACAGGCCTTAGCTGAATTCCGTGTGTTGATGGGCCAGTTTGGTGTACCATTGGCACCGGGTAAAACTATGGGTCCCACGACTTGCCTCGAGTTTTTGGGGATCGAGTTGGACTCAAGGGAGGGGTGTTTCCGTTTACCAGCCAACAAAATCTGTAAATTCAGGGCAGCCCTCCAAGTGTGTTTACATGTATCCAAGGTTACACTACAGCAGTTACAACAATTAGTGGGAAAGTTGAACTTTGCCTTGAGGGTGATCCCAATGGCTCGCCCCTTTTCCCGCTCAATTGCCCAAGCGATGGTTGGCCTAAAGGAGGGTCATCATCGCACGAGGTTATCGGCCGAGGTCCGCCAGGACATGCGGATTTGGTTAGCATTTCTGGCGGACTTCAATGGTCGAGTTGTCTGGAACAAGCCAGCCATGTCCTCCGATGAGCTTGGGCTATGGACAGATTCAGCAGGAAGCGTAGGTTTTGGCGCCATCTTCGGCACAAAATGGTCGGCACAGAAGTGGCCCCTATGGTGGCACGAGAAGGGGCTGACAAGTAACATCGCTTTCCTCGAACTATTTCCCATTCTGGTGGCCCTTAGAACCTGGCCAGAAGGGTTCAGAGATCATTCTGTTGTGTTCTGGTCCGACAATATGACCGTGGTAGAATGCATCAATAGTCAGGCAGCCCGTTGTAAATTGATTTTGAGGCTGCTCAAAGAAATTGTCTTACGGTGTATGCAGCTGAACGTAGTATTCAGAGCAAAACATGTCCCTGGGGTGATGAATCAGGCCGCTGATGCACTGTCTCGTTTTCACATGCAGGCTTTCTCGGGTTTCCTTCCTTCAGCGGACCCGGAGCCGGCACCCTTCCCCGAAGCTCTCTGGTCTCTCGGTGCCCCGAACTTCGTCACCTCGTGGGAGAGAGTCTAGCACCCAGGACAAGGAAGGCATATGAAGGGGCGTTCCAGGCCTATTTAGCCTTTTTAGGGGCAGAGAGAGGGGGACTTTGGGGGCAGGAGGAGTGGGTAGTACTTTTCCTGATGTCTTTACGTAGGGCTGGGAAATCGGTGGCTACGGCCCAAAGGCATCGTGCCGCCATTTCCTTTGTTGCCAGGGCCCATGGCATCCTGGACCCAACAGCGTCTTTTACGGTACAGAAAGCGCTGCGTGGGTGGCAACGTCTAGAGGGTCGCAGAGTAGACGTAAGACGACCGATAGGTCTAGACAGGTTGTCCCAGTTGCTGACCACACTCCCTAACACATGCTCGTCCCCGTTCGAGACCTGTTTGTTCCGGACTGCATTTATGCTGGCATTTCACGGGGCTATGAGAGTTAGTGAGCTAGTGGCAAGGAACAAACGGGATGTGACGGGGGGCTTGTGCAGGGAGCAGGTTCAGATCAGGGGTGATGCGATGATTGTCTCCTTTCTCAGGTCCAAGACTGACCAAGATGGGAGGGGGGACTGCACGATCATTCGCAGGATCCCCGAGTCATCCATGTGTCCGGTTCAGTGCTTAGAAGATTACCTAGCACGAAGGGTGGCATCATGGGGGGGGACATTGTTGAGGCATGTAGACGCCACCCCGCTGACGAGGTTTCAGTTTCAGCGGGTGCTTGCAATGGCCATTGCCGCAGCGGGCTTGGACCCGGGTGAATTTGGGACCCATTCCTTTCGTATAGGGGCTGCCACAGAAGCTACAGCCAGGGGTCTTAAAGTAGAACAAGTGAAACGTGTGGGGCGTTGGTCCTCCAATTGTTATAAGAGGTATGTGCGACTGCACATGTTGTGAAGCTGTAATCATGTACTCACGCTTCTTGTCTTTTGTTTGTTTTCAGTTGCGCAAGCCTACGCGGCAGGGCGGACTGTGCAGTTGACCCAACACCAGGCCAGCGGTCACACATCACCGGCTGAGAGAAAGGAGGTGTGGGTCGTAGGCCACTCATACGTGAGACGGGCCGCAGACGTATTCAAAGCAGGTGATATGATTCACGTACCTGGGGAATACGGGTACAGAGTCTCCTTCTACGGAAGGGGTGGTCTCTGTATTGACCAGTTTCAGGCATTCTTTGAGGGTTTGTTAGAGCGGATGAGGTCACCGCCGTCCATAGTCATAGTACATTTGGGGGGCAACGACTTAGTTACCACCGGTAGACGACTTCTCCTGGAGGCTATGCTTTCCACGGTAAGTTGGTTAGCAAGGAGAGTTCCGGGGTGTATAATTGCGTGGTCTCATATGATCCCACGAAAAGTGTGGCGGGGGGCTATCTCGATCCCTGCTTTGAATCATTCCGTTAAGAAATTAAATAACAAAGTGAGTAGGTTGTTCCGTTCCAAGACATTGCATTCGATCTCGCATAGTTGTATTAATGATGATAGTATGTATTTGGGGGATGGTGTGCATTTGTCGAGGGGGGGCAATGAGTTACTCATAGGTGACTTCCTAGCTTGGTTAAAATCGTTAAAACATGACCTTTAGGTAGGAGTTTGGTGGGGGGTCCGGATAGCCGGTCAACTATCCGGACCTGTGGCGGTAAGGTCATGATCGGTGAGCACTAATTGGTAGATCCCTATGAGTGGGCGTCACCCAACACGGATGGGAGCGCTCGGGGGAGGTGGCCATTGGCCCCTCAATGGGGAGGCGGTCCCGTCTAAGGGCGGGTCGCCGGAAGTTAAGGAAAGGCGGTCAAGGCCCCTTCCTGTGTAGGAGGGGTTACAGCCCCCTCCTGAGGAATTTCCCGGGGCCAGGGTCATCTGCGACGGCAGATGCGGTAAGTTGTGTGGGGTGGGGGGAGGTCCACGATACCTTCTAGATACCACACACAAGTATTCGAACGACCTTTAAATGGCGTCGAGTCTTAAGTGCCCCCGACAAGTCAAGGGAAATTGTTAGTAGTTGCACTTGAGGTAAGCCTCTGTGCTGTCGCCCTTCCCAAGTGGGAGGGGTAAGTCTGGTTAGGGATCTTGACACCGGGTATGACCTTGCCGTTGGCCCTTAAACGTTAGGATGTACAATTTCAGTGTTTATAGAGAATGTTTTTGTAGGATGCTAGTTCGGCTAGGAGAACCTCTGTATTAGAAAATATGTTAAGATTAGCCAAACATCGCAATGTGATAATGAAATTGTACATAATATGAAACGTTTAATGTTTAATTTTTTGTTTTAATAAATACGGCCGCGGGAGGGTCACTCCCTCCCACATCCAAAAACTTAAAGAACTGTTTCCGGTTTCCCTCCTTGTGGGATTGTGTTGAGAGGGGGTGGCGGGTATCTCAGCCATATGGAAAGGGGCGACCACTCGGTCCCCCCGAACGTATGGCGGAGTGCCTCGATCCCCCCGGGAAGCCATTTTGTGGCGGGAGGCGCGTCTCGGCTGGTATGCCCGAAGCGGCGTAGCCGGGGCGCGCTTGTTCCCGCCCTAGAGTGGGCTGGCCTAGACACCGACGTAGCCAGCCCCGCCTCCGGGACGGGCAGGGGCGGGTTTACGCCCGCCCTGAAGATGGATAAAAGGAGACGCAAGGCCTGAAGACGTCCTCTTGTTCTTGTGCTCCGAAGCTGCACCTCCTCGCCACACGTGAGCTCGGGACAGAACGAAGAGCCAATTTTGACCCACCCACCAGCCCCTGAGGACAGCAAGTTGTTGTGCATTAAAGTGAATTTTCTAAGTATGTTCTTTCTTTTCGTTTACAGGTTGTGAAAGTATCAGTTTTGTGGTTTATCATAATAATGTATGGTGAATATCGTTAGGTTGTTACGATTAAAAGGACTTGATGTAGTGTTGCTTTTGAGCATGCTCTTTCGGTCGTAGCGACCAATGTTTTCATAAGTTCGAATTGTCGTATTTATTTTTTGGTAGGCGGTAAGGTCATGATCGGTGAGCACTAATTGGTAGATCCCTATGAGTGGGCGTCACCCAACACGGATGGGAGCGCTCGGGGGAGGTGGCCATTGGCCCCTCAATGGGGAGGCGGTCCCGTCTAAGGGCGGGTCGCCGGAAGTTAAGGAAAGGCGGTCAAGGCCCCTTCCTGTGTAGGAGGGGTTACAGCCCCCTCCTGAGGAATTTCCCGGGGCCAGGGTCATCTGCGACGGCAGATGCGGTAAGTTGTGTGGGGTGGGGGGAGGTCCACGATACCTTCTAGATACCACACACAAGTATTCGAACGACCTTTAAATGGCGTCGAGTCTTAAGTGCCCCCGACAAGTCAAGGGAAATTGTTAGTAGTTGCACTTGAGGTAAGCCTCTGTGCTGTCGCCCTTCCCAAGTGGGAGGGGTAAGTCTGGTTAGGGATCTTGACACCGGGTATGACCTTGCCGTTGGCCCTTAAACGTTAGGATGTACAATTTCAGTGTTTATAGAGAATGTTTTTGTAGGATGCTAGTTCGGCTAGGAGAACCTCTGTATTAGAAAATATGTTAAGATTAGCCAAACATCGCAATGTGATAATGAAATTGTACATAATATGAAACGTTTAATGTTTAATTTTTTGTTTTAATAAATACGGCCGCGGGAGGGTCACTCCCTCCCACATCCAAAAACTTAAAGAACTGTTTCCGGTTTCCCTCCTTGTGGGATTGTGTTGAGAGGGGGTGGCGGGTATCTCAGCCATAAAAGCTCATACGTTTTTAGCAGCCACAGCAGAGCAACAATGTCAACATCAGCAGACGCGCTTCGGGCAAGAGAAGCCGTAGCAGATGCACTATTCCTAAATCTGCTGTATACTAACACAGCAATAAAGGGGAGTTAAACTACATTAAACATCAACCACAATGTCAAAAGCATGTTGAGAAATACAAAGAGGTGGGTCGAGTGCCACATGGTCTCAGAGTATTAATAGCACCGTCATTCGAAAAAACAAATCCATCAGTGCTAGAGGAGTGGGACAATAATAATCTGGAAGCATCCATGAATATGGTGTCAATTTTAATCAAATATGCTGAAATTGACAGGCAAGAGATAGTAAAGGAGATCGATGAATTAATTACTACTTTGGATGCTCATGATCAAAAAGAACTTATTAAAAAAGGAAGAGAAGACATTGATTCCAGACTTAAAAAACATGAAGAAACTATTAAAACACGCAAAATCTGGAAATTCGCAAGGGACAAGACTGATTATGAAACGGGGAAAATATTCACTTTCTCAAAAAAGTTTGACAATGCAAAGAAGCAAGCTTTGGTCCCAAAAGCAATAATCAGTACTGCATCAGCTCCAGGTAACATAGAACAATCAAGTTCAGAGGCTAGCTCCTTGAGCAGCAACTATGAATCAGATGACAGTAGCTCAAACAATCAACTGGCCAAACTACACACTGACTATACCGCATCAGAGGAATTGGGGTTTCTCATAGAAGATCGTCGCCACACCTTACAGTCATACAGTCCTACGAGGAAAAACGTCGACGCCAAAACAGTAGGAGAAAACAAAGGAGAAAAATCCAAAGGCAGAGGCAGAGGGAAGAAATGTCCACCTCAGTAATTGACCCTGAGACCATGGATAGAACTGTAATCAACCTATTGAATATTGAATTAACTACTGCAGAACTCCAGCTCCTATCATTGGGTCTATCATTCTGTCCAGGTAATAATTTCAAATATCCCCAACCACGTATGGACATTTTCAAATTTATAAGAAAACTAAAACTTCAGAAACGCTTTAAACTTAACAAAGTGAATGAATATATGAATATTTCTAAACTAACCACTGCTTTGAATGAACTTGTTCAAGTTTGTGATATTCCTTTGCTTCGCTCCTTGCATGCTCTTGCCCAAGAGGAAAGTGACCACACAACCAGCACATAATAAGATCTTTCAGAACTAGGAATGCGTTCCAATTTTAGCACTCCAACCCCATTCAAACCAACGTCATCATTTATAAACATGATGCCTAAAGATGCAATTGACACTTTTAGTGACTGTTTTATAGAAGATCTTCAGGAACTCAATAGAACAGTATTGCAAAAAAATAAACAAAGAAAATACAAAGAAAAACAATATTCCTTATTGATGCGCAAACTAAGAAATAATGAGAATCTTGTGATTAACAAATCGGACGAGAGGGGCAACATAGTTCTGTGGCCCTGTGAGCTATATATGCAGGAAGCCGAAAAACCTTTAAGTGGCCCAGAGTGCCACAAAAAAGCTTCATTTAGTAATATAAAATGAGTTAGAGAATCTGTGTATAAAGATCTGTCACAATGGAAAAGAATGGGGCTTCTGAGTAAAAATGAATTTGACTTTTTAAAAAATGACTATCCCACTACCCCTGTACTTTATTTCATCCCCAAAGTACATATAAATGCAATTCCAGTACCAGGGAGGCCAATAATATCGGCACAGACAGGTTTACTAGAACCAATGTCTAAATACGTTGATTTTTTTTCTCCATGTTGATGTAGAAATATAACCATCTTATATTCGTGACACAGGCCACTTTTTATCTAAATTACAATCAGTAGAATGTAAACAAGACTACACTGGGGTGGCAGAGTGGGCTAAAGAACGGTGATGGATCAAACCCAGATCTTTTGACTGGGTGTGAGTGTTTGATTGATTCAGATGCTCCGTCCATCATCACCCCCTTTTGTACTACTCTCTTATACAATCACTAATACAAACACACACTCATCTATACAGCCACTCTCACAATCACTCAATCTCACATATAGTCATTTATATACTCCAACACTCACATATACTGCCTTTCACATATGAAGTTATTCACACATGTACCACTGAGACATCCATTCACTCACCAACACACCCATACACACACTCACCCACCCATACAGCCCTGTACAGATATACTCTTGAACCCATACACCCAGTGAATCACGAACTCACTCATCCATGCACACCCCCCACCTACCCACACAGACACTCAGGCACCCATAAAGATACTCAGACACCCAATCAATAACCCTTGTAGATACTTATGTACCTACTCACCAACCCAGGCTGGGTCTGTTTGTGGGTGTGCAAGTGTCTGAGTGTATCTGTGAGTGGACACATGAGTGTCTATGTGGAATTGTGAGTGGCTGCATGAGTGTCTGAGTACATCTGTGAGTGGGGGCATGAGAACATGTGTAGGTCTGTGAGTGGCTGCAGAAGCTTCTGAGTGGGTGAGTGAGTAGATGTGTGAGTATCTGAAGGGATCTATGAGTGGGTGCTTAAGTTTCAGAGGAAGTCTGTAAGTAGGTGCATAAACTTCTGAGCAAGTGAGTGGATGCATTAGTGTCAGTGGGACTGTGAGTGGGTGCATACCCATCTGAGTGGGTCAGTGAGTGGATGAATACGCTTCTGAGTGTATGAGTGAGTGGGTGTATGCATGTCTGAGTAGGTCTGTGATTGAGTGCATAAGTGTCTGAGGGTTTCTGTGAGTAGGATCATAAGCTTCTATGTGGGTGTGTGAGTGTCTGAGTGGGTCTGTCAGTGCCTGGGTCTCTGAGGGGGTCTAAGGGTGGGTGCATAAGTGTCTGAGTGTTTCTGTAAGTGCATGCATAAGCTTCTGAGTTGGTGAGTGAGTGCCTATATAACTGTCTTAAAGGGTCCGTGAGTGGATGTGTGCATCTGTGAGTGGGTACATGAGTCACTGACTGGGTCTGTGAGTGGGTGCATGAGTCTTCGAATGGGTGAGCAAGTGGGTGGATGAGTATGACTCTGTCTGTGGGTATGTGAGTCTCTGAATGGGTATGTGAGTGGCTACATGAACCTCTCACTGGTGTGTGTCTGTGAGTGGGGGCATGAGTGTTTCAATAGGTCTGTTGGTGGGTGGGTGCATCAGCTTCTGACTGGGTGAATATGTGGGTGCATGAAGGCCTAACTGGGTCTATTCATGGTTGTGAAAGTGTCTCAGGGAGTCTGTGAATGGGTGTATGAGTGTCTGAGTGGGTTTGTGAGTGGGTGCATTAGTGTCTGAGTTTATCTGTGAGTGGGTACATAAGAATATAAGTAGATCTGTGTGTGGGTGCAGAGGTCTGAGTGGATTGGGTCTATGAGTTGGAGCATTAGCTTCTGAGTGGATGAGTAAGTGGGTATGTGAGTGTCTCAATGGGCCTGTGAGTGGGTGCATAAGTGACTGAGTGATTATGTGAGGTGGTGTATACGCTTCTGAGTGAATGAGTACATAGGTGCATGTTTGTCTGAGTGGGTCTGTGAGTGGGTTCATAAGCTCCTGAGTGGGTGAGTGAGTGGGTGTGTGACTGTCTAAGAGGGTCTGTGAGTGGGTGCATGAGTGTCTGAGTGGGTCTATGATTGGGTGCATGAGTCTCTGTGTTAGGTTGTGACTGTGTGCGTAAGCCACTGAGTGTGTGAGTGAGTGGGTGTGTAAGTATCTGAGTAGGTCTGAGTGTGTGTTCGAAAGCTTCTGCCTGGGTGTTTTTACTTGAGTGCTGCATAAATACTTTGCACTCTGACTCTAGGTTAAGTGTGACTGCTTTGTGCCAAGCTACCAGAGGGGTAGGCATAAGTTTATTTAAAAGACTGTGATTATTATTTGAGTTGGTTGTCCCATCCTTCAACTAATATTCAAAATAGTTACAAAAATAATTTGGAAACATGAAAAACAACACATAAAAGTCCTGATGTCAATTAAAAATCTAAAATCAAGTTCTGCACTCGGTTTAATTTACGGAATTGTAATTTAGAACTGGATAGCTAATTGGTACTGCAAAAGGCAAGTTCTGTATCACTGAACACCAATGTCATAAAGTGGATTATAAGCTGGGGTGGATGGTAGTCAGTAAATGTTTCAGTAATTTAAATCTGAGCTCAACCCCTGGTTGCTATGGCAATGGCTTAACTAAAGAACATAAGTAAAGCATCACAATAAAAATCTCACTCGAATTTATAACAATAGAGAATAATTTAATGAACAAAAGCATGATAAAATAGTGAAAATCCAACAAATGGAACTAGGGATATAGATTTTTAAAATTTTAAGTAAAAATAGCACCAAAAAAGCAGTATGTACTAACTGGTTCAACCCGGTCAGAGGTTCTACCTACTCACATTGTCTCTGAAATGGGGGTCAAAAATCCTCAGCGGGAAAGGTAGCAGGTGGTGGCCCGGAAGAGCTCCATGCGACTGGATAGCTGTCAGGTGAAGTCCAGATGAAGCCATTGACTTTTGACAGGAAAGTACAGAGCTGAAGTAATTCAAAATACACACCCAACAAAGGTGTCTCACCAGCCAGATACATTTGATGCCTTCCCGTGTTAAGATTTATACATTTGGATTAAGTCACTTTTTAGACCTTGGGTTCTTCCAGCTAGGCAAGGCTGAAATCTGTAGCCAAAGAAGGCTCCACAGGCTGGATATGCTCTCTGCGTCCCCCATTGAAATAGATTTTCTGCTGCAGAAGAGCTCTGAGCTGGAGCAACCTGATTCTTTGGACCAGCAGAAATACATCTTCATCTGCTTGGTTGGTTTGTCCTAGTGCTTGGGAGGCCTTTAAAGCCAAAATGTTTCTATGTCTTAGGTTTTTTAGGATGTAAAGAGGAGTAAACCTTGGTACACTCAAGGATTTCAGGACTTCAGAAACAATACTTGAGGCTCAAAACTTACTCCAGCAAAAGCCACCAGCACGTCCAGGACACGGTCAGTTGGAACTGGTCAGCTGGGCTCATCAGGAAAAGGTCTTCTAGCAGCTTTTTGTGTCCCTACAGCTGCACAGGAGGTCTGCCAAATGAACCTTAGAGTTAATTTGTGTGCCTTAGGTGCAAGTTGGATCAGTTCCAGCATTTCAGGTCTATTCATATATCTCAGTATCAGGTGCAGTCCTCCTTCTGTCTTCCATAGTTCCAGTTGTATTCTAAAGAGGGTGCCAAGTGGTCTTATATGTATGCCTGGCACTAGCCTGTGGGTGAGGGTGAGCCCAGGTCCCTCCCTACCCAATAGTGAAAACATTCCCAGGGGTAACCCTACCAACTTTTGCAACAGTTCCTTTGTGCTCTACTTTAAACAGTCCAACAGTGTCCCTCTCTCCCTAAAGCTAACATGGCCGAGTATGTATTCCTTCCCTTGTGCAGAGATCCTGTACCCACACTAGAGGTGTGGCCAGGGAAATGAGCAAAGAGTGGCCCCTCTTCTATGGTCACTTCAAACGAGTTCTGGAGGCAGCACCTCTCACACTGGGTCTAGTGCCTTTCTGACTAGGTGGACAAACGAGGGACTTGCCCAGATGTCAGCAAAACGTTTCTTGTGACAGGGTAGTTAATTAAGTCCCTGGGCACTGCCTAGACAGTCCTACTGCCAAAGAACAGAAGACTCCCCAAGTCATTTGTCCCAGTCCATTATAAAAAAATGCACTCCTCATCAAGGGGACTATTCAGCTCCTGAGTGACAGTTGAAGGTGCATGCAAATAGGCCTCTAGTGGCTTTAGACAGAGCAATGTATTACAAATCAGACCTTACCAGTGAATCTATCCAGTAATAAATATTTTAAAAAGTCCAGAACAAGGTTTGTATCTGTTCCCCAGGCAAAGATAATATTATTACATGTAATATTGTATCCCCGTGCTTTCCAATGGAGCCATTAAGCCATTAACCCTGCTACAGTGTAAGTGGTTTTTGGGCCTTGTCAATCCAAGGATATTTTTTACATGAAACTCTTACATGTCCTATTTTTAAATACCATCCACCCCACCTTATGGGCAATAAGGCTGACTTAGACTTAATTTATAATAGTTAAAATGAGGGTCTCCACCTGTCAAAAGAGGCTATTTCAAAACTGCACAGACAGGCTACAGTGGAAGACCTACAGTCATCTTTGCACTGTAACCGTAGTGAGTGGTACAAAAGATTCTGCAGTCCAATACAGACATTTAACTTACAGACATGGGTACACTTGGGACCATATACCATGCATCTACAGGTAAACTTCTGGATATAATAAGTATGCCAATTAAGAGTATAACCAATGTCTACATGTCTTAGGGGTCAGAGCACATAGAGTGGGGCCTGATTCGAGTGCAACGAGTCAAAAAATAGCAACATCAGTCCAAAAAATGGGAGTGTTCATGCCAAAAGAGGAATTTTCCATCAACGATGACTAAGGCAGGCAGCACTATGTCAGATGGGGCAAGGACATTTTGACTACAATTTGATTCTTATAGCATTATCCAAATGGTGGCAAGTTCCTGCTTTAATGTATTCTTCCACATGAGAAAAAGTGGACCAATCTGTTATCAATTGGTGGAACAATGAAGAGGAATGAAATAAGGGTTCTCCAGGTTAATCATATATTTTAGTGTGTGTAACTAAGAATCTTTATTTTCCTTAGGAAACACTGAAAGTCTCCAGAGTTTATTCATCTTAAGTCCAAACCAATTAAGATCATAGTCATCCTGTTTTGTTAGAATCCATATATAGAGAATAAGTAACCACTTTTGAATCATCGTCAGATGGCTCATTCAAATAATGTGAGAGAGATCTTTTTCAGATATTACACCCTCTTTTCCAGAGTGCTATTTAGACGGTGGTCAGCCAAAAGCAGTCAGAGAATAGACTATTCTCAGTCATGATTTTGACTCTTTCAGAGTTCTTATCAGGGGAGATACATGTTACCCCCAAAGTCCCATGCTTCCCCTGAAAGCCAATTCTTAAATCTGTTTTACAATAGCACTTAGGTGTCTGGGCCTTTTTCAAAGTTTGTATTGACCAAAAATACCTAGTACCAGCAGCAGGCTGGATCTGGGCCAGAATAACGTCTTTTACATTTAGCTGTATATGTAGTGAACGTGTCACTTTTGACTGATGATTTCACCAAATTATTTATAAATCTCCATGGATCTATTCATGCATTTTAATGCAAACCTAGATATGCAAAGAGTTGTAAACCTGGGTTAATGCAGAAAATGAAATACCTACACGACGGAGGCATAATGAGGAGAGATATATTTATGTCTCCTTGTTACTTTCTCTTTACATGTGTACTGCCTTCTGCAGCATACATCGAAAGATGAGTATGCCGCGATCGAGGCAAGATGGCGCCCGAACACCGAGTCGTGTCGGACGTGTGAGCTCTTCTCTCTACTGACTCACAGGCTTTTCCTATGAGAGTTACCAGTGAGATATCAGTAGGGTATCTGAAAGCTGAAATAGCCAAAGCTGAATGACCCAGTGATTGAAAAACGCTGCTGCGGAGATTGAAAAAATATTAAGCGGCGTGTGAGCGGCGTGTTTTTCATACCTGCAAAAGCTGTAAACGCCAATACGTTGAATGCTGAAGACGTTGTTTGTTGAGGACGCTGAGCACTGAACGCTGCTGCGTAAACTGACCTCAGCACTGACAGCCCTGACGAGACTTTGCCGAGCCTGGTGGGCGGTTTCCCACACAGGTGCCGTGAGTCTGCGACGCTTCGAGCACTGCGTCCCGGGATTCAGGGAAGGGGAAGGAACCGCAAAAGGAGCTGCAAAAGGAGCTTACTATGGCGCCTAAAGGAACACGCAAAAACCGAGACCCAGAGGCCAACACAACTGTGAGTACAAGTACGAGTGGAGCGGAGAAAGATGGGTGTGGGGTTGCACACAAAATAACGGGAGGAGTGGTATCGGCTGAAAACCCCAACACAGCTAAACAAACAATTTCTACCTTATTCAAGGCGGTAGAAGAGAAAAAACGCAAGGAAGCGATGAGTAGCCCCCCTCAGATAGTATCACAAATAGTTAATGGAGAGCCTACCTTGCTGGCAGTGGAGGAAGGGTTGCAAGGTGAGCATTTAACTACTGTAGTGCCTCAAATTGATGTTACGCGAGTAGGTGCCGCACCGATGAATGAAAACTCAGCTACCACTCCCTCAGGAGGCGATTCCCGCTCCGGTCAACCGGTGAGAACTGTCACAGATTCTGTGGAAGGGTTCAATATGACAGGACAAAATTTGGAAACAAATGTAATTAACGAGACAGAATCACTGGATTTTTATTCAGTTTCTGAGAATTCAGCCTCCTCATGTGAAGATTCGGCCGTTCAATATTCTAAACAAATGCGCTTGGAGGAAGGTGAGAGCGAAATTGATGATGATGATGAAGCCGAGGAATGTATTGAAGACAGCCCTAATACAGTGAGAGGTGAGGGGATGCCTCTATAACTGAGGGGGCAACTGGAGGATGTCAAGAAGAGTTAAATGACAATATTACCTTAGCTACGATTTATCAGACAATCCTAAGCCATATGGATAAAACGGAGCGAGATAGTCAAAAAATTCAAAACTCATGTCGGAAGCTGCAAAGTTCCATTCGTAGACTGGCAAAGTCACACTCTGACTTTGGGGAAAGATTCACCGAGGTTGAGACTAGAGTGTCCAATATTGAAGATGAACTAGAAAAAAAAAACTGTCACTGAGAATTTAAATGCTAATAAAGAGTATTTACTCTGGAAAATGGCTGATTTCGAAAATCGCTCTCGGTGCAATAATCTAAGGCTAATGCAAATTCCAGAGGGTAAAGAAGGACAAGATCCACGCAAATTTATTGTTGAACTGTTTCAAAGGGCGTTCCCGGAGCTGAAAAGATGGGATTAGGAGCGAGAGATTGAGCGTGCCCATAGATATCCATTCAATATTCAACTTAGAGTTGGGGAAAACGCCAGCAAAAGTAGACCGATTCTAGTGGCCTTTAAAAGCTTTCGGGCTAGAGAAGACGTATATATGAATACTCGACCAAACAGTAAAGGCAGGGGTGAAGGGTTTACCTTCTTTGCAACTCCGGACTACAGTAAATACACAATGGACACTCGATGGCAGTTAAGACAATTGGTGAATCAATTTAAAAAAAAAAGGCGAACAAGCCTATATTATGAATCTGGCCAAGCTGAAAGTTATTTATAAAGAGAATACTCGATTTTTTACCAACGTGGCAGCTGCTAAAGGGTCTTAAACTCCGCACCCGCTTTTCTAGCGATCTCTTCCCCGCTGCATATATCGATAACTTAAGGCATCCAGAAACTAATTTCTATTTAACTCCCTCTTTACTTAGCATCTGCTTGGAAATCCTCGCGTACCTGTAAAACTGGCTGTATCTTTCTCACTTCCTTCCGTCAGAGCAATCTTCGGTAATTCCACCCCCACAAGCTTTTTAAGGGAAACGCCCATGGCCCTCCCCAGCACCTGATCTGGTTATCCCATTAGTGCAACACGACTAAGACCTGAGATACAGCCGGTTTTACAGGTACGCGAGGATTTCCAAGCAGATGCTAAGTAAAGAGGGAGTTAAATAGAAATTAGTTTCTGGATGCCTTAAGTTATTGATATATGCAGCGGGGAAGAGATCACTAGAAAAGCTTGTGCGGAGTTTAAGAGTGACGATGCACGTTCTCAGGTGCCTGGTGCATAATAGATTAACGTTACGGAAGGGAGCTTGTTCTATGAGTGGGCACTCAGAGAAGGGTGTTAAATAGAGAGTTTTATACAGAAGGAAGCAGGGTAACATGGGTGGGGAGGAGGTGTGAGGATGACGGTTGGGTACGCTGATGGATTGAAAGCACAGGGGGCTAATGCGCAGGTACTAGAAAGAGATGAAGGTTTTAAATAGATCTTTAAATACGTTGTGACTATTATTATGCCACCAGTTAATAGATATTGAAGTCTAGTGCAATGGTATCATCGCTTAAGAGGAGACACTAATGTTGGTATAAGTTAACCTACTAGAGAACATAGAGGAATGTACCCTTATTAATTGATGTTTAAATTCATTCTTTCAGTTTCCCCTGACGAAGGGCCCATGGAGGCCCGGAATGGATTGGGTTATTGATAAACAGCTTTTTATGAAAATTTGCATCTATTCATATTCTTGAGTGACGAGGCACGGATGGCCCATTGGGAATATCAGAAAAACAGAAAATATGCATTTCCCTGCAAGTGGATGTAACATGAGAGAAAAAGACATGATCACAAAAGGTTGAAGAAAATGATGACAAAAGGAAGTTTACTAAGGATTTAACAGTCAAACAGAAACAAATGACTTCTGCATCTGCAGCAGTTACAGTGCCGTGATTAGGGGCACTAGTTTGTGCCCTAGTGTTGGGATGGATTTTGTTCACGTGCCAAAGGGGCAGGGCACGGTACCATCGTGCACGCTTGGTTGAATTAAGAGAAGTGTTAATTATAATGAATAACGTTCTTAAAATAGGAGTGCAACCTACCCTCTGTCTATAGCTGCTAAAGGATACCTGCATGACATAAAAGATTCCTAGATTGTGGATTATTGGCTGTTATAGGTTAGGGTTATAATTTCTTTATATATGAACTAAAGATATCTATGAAAATCATAAAATAGGATTATTGTTGTAGTAGTATCCACTGGTATCTGTTTGAGAAAATCTGAAAGGTTGAAAGATTGGAATAGTACATATATAATGATGGATGATATGTTAACCTGTGGGGCAGGACAGGGGAGAGGCGGAGCTCAGCACCATCACCAGGACCAGGAGTCCTAAAGCCTCGGTAACTGAGGGGGGGAGAGGGGAGGGTCACTGGGCAAAAGGGTTGTTGGTGGAGGGGAGAACTGGGGTTAACGGGGGAAAATGCCACGTTGAGGTCAAATGACTGCATAGAATTAATAAAAAAGAATAGATCCAGTATTAAAGGAGGTGCAAGGAGCAAGATGGGGTACTCTAACGCAAAGTACGTAAACAGAGATATGATTGGGAATTGCTGTAATGGCTAAGAATATCAAAATATGCTCTTTTAATGTCTCTGGCCTTAACAATATAAATAAAAGGAAGAGGATTTCATCTGAAATTCGATTCTTGAAGCCGGACATATTATGTTTACAGGAAACACATTTACCCTGGAAGAAAAGAGGTTTAGCATCTTATTTAGGGTACATAATACTGGCTACATCCCAACAAACAAGTATGATAAGAGGGGTAATGATCTTGATAAGACCACGGCTAGGTACACTAGTAAACAGCTGTTATATTCTGATTTACAATGTATTTCCCTTTTAACCTACCCTGTACATATTTCCCTTTTAATAGAATCTTTGTACTTTGCTGCACATGCACACTGTCCATGAGATTCCATTTGGAATTGTAATGATCTGAAATGTTTAACTTGGACTGACTTCTTGGAGGTTGGAAGTACTGTGCTGCAGCTTATTAAATCCTGAATTTATCTGAATATATTTGGATTTCCTCTTTATTTACTACAAAATTGGCGACGAGGGTGACCAGTACCTACTACTACTACAGCAGCACAGGTGTGGTACATCTGATTTTATGGAAGTTTGGATTTTTTACGATTTTTACATCTTTATTGGATTTTATGGACTTTATTTTTAAAAAAGAGAAGCGCTTTCATTTGACATCCTGAAGACTGGAATCTGTGGAAAGTGATACCTTACTGGATAATTGAAGATTTATCTCATCTGGTGTGGTGTTGGCACTTTGAAATACTGATTTTAACAATCTGTACTACTTTTGGTGACTGCATGGTGAAAAGCGTTTTCTTCAAGCTTACTACTGACCTCGTGAGACTCTGCATTACATTTTCACGTAATTTTGGCATTTAATTACGCTGTGCGCTGTGTTTACCTTTGAAAATCTCAACGAAAGTTTTCTCGAGCGAAGACCGTCAACACGAGACGAGGGCTTTCACGTGCAAAGATCTGCAGCGCGACGGAGCTTCCATGAGCCATTGTACTGCTGTCGCCGTGGATACGCCGCGTTGGAGCGTGATTGCCATACGCCGCTTTAGAGCGTGAAGCGCATTTGTTGTGCCTTGGTTGCTATAGTTGCACGCATTGAGGTCGCGTAAAGCTACGGCGGCCATATTTGTTTACTTTTGGATTCTCCTTTGCGCTCAAGAGCATCGGACACGTTGCTGAGGTACTGTTAATTTATTTAACCAAAACATGGATTACAGCTGTCCCAATTATTCTTAAAGGAAATACCAACGTTGATGTACACAACGTGTGTACTCTAGAGCTAATTTCACCGGCGCTGATGTACACAGCTTGTGTACTCTGAAGTTAATTTTACCAGCGCTGATGTACACAGCTCATGGACTCAAGTATTAATTTAATATTTTAGTGTTATTCTCTTGTTGTTTATTTATTTCATTCCTTTTATGTTCATTTACTTGTAATCAATTATTCATTATTTCTCACAATGCAGTTTGATCCGCCCTCAAAATTTTTACAAAGAAAAGGTGATCCTCCCATTCCATGGAACAGATGGAAGGAGGAATTTTTAACTTATTTGAAGGCTATTGATGGAGAAAGGATGGGTAATGAGAGGAAGAAAAATATTTTTCTCCATTGTCTGGGTTCCGAAGGGCAAGCCATTTTTAGGAATTTACCACCTGTTCCTGGTGACGCTGGTCTTTGATGAAGCAATGCTTCATGTAGAAACACGTTTTAAGCCTACAACTAGTATAGCGTTAAATCGTTACAAGTTCTATACCAGAGCACAAAAGGAAAATGAATCATTTGATGATTTTTTAACAAGTTTGAGAGCTTTAGTTATGCCATGTAATTTTGGTAATATGACAGATGAGATGCTTAGAGATAACATAATTGTGAATGTTAAATGCAAGAAAACACAAGAACAGTTGTGGATTGTAGGCAATCCAACTTTGTTGGAATGTATTTCTACTGCTAAAGCTTTTGAACAGTCTAACAAATGGATGAAAACGATAGAGGAAACAAGCAATAAGAGTAGTAAGAATGATAAGTTAACTGAAGAAGTATGTGCGATGAACAATGTTGCAAGAGGTCCTCAAAATCATAAGTATGGATCACGTAACCGCATTGTGTGTTTTAGGTGTGGAAGTTACAATCATGTAGCTTCTTTCAAATTTTGTCCTGCTTTAGGCAAGGAGTGCAACAAATGTGGAAAGGTGGGTCATTTTTCTAACTCTTGTAGAGAGGACAAAAAGAAAAGTGTGGACAAAAGCAACTATTTCAAGAAATAAGAAATTTCTTGTGTGAGAGATGAGACAGATTTCGATTCAAGTTTAGTTAGATATGAACATGTTGTGTCTGATGAATCTAATAGAGTAAGTGGGATGATTGTGTCTATAATAAGTTTAAGTTTGCTTGAGGAGGATGTTTTGGAGTCCCCTAAATGTGTTGTTAGGTTTAAGGGAGTAGAATTAGAGTTGATGGCTGATTATGGGTCTCCTTGGACCATCATAACTGAGAAGTATTTTGATGAAATGTACAAGAATATAATTTCTAAGAGTGAGTTGTGTCCTCCTGATGTCATGGCGAAAGGTTTTAAGGGTTCTAGTATTGATTTTATAGGGTATATCGCTTCCATGATTTATTTTAAGGACCAATCTGCATATATCAAACTGTATGTTGTTGTAAAGGGAGTGAATGTTTTGGGGTGGAGGGATCAATTCAGACTTCACATTACATTGAATCCACGCAACAAAGATCCTGTCATGGTGTCACATGATTGTGATATGTTAGAAGAAGGTATCAGATCGGTAGAAGAGAGTAATGTTTGGAAGACACTGTCGGATGAGTTTCCTAGTGTCTTTTCAGATAAATTAGGTAAACTAAGTGGTTTCACTCATGTCATTAAGCTTAAACAACGAACTATGCCAGTCGTACAAAAACTTAGACCCGTACCACTGAATGTTAGAGAAGAGTTAAGTGATGCACTAAATGACATGTTGAAAAATGATGTCATAGAGGAGATAGAATCGTCCGAATGGGTTTCGCCAGTGGTTTTGGCACGCAAACCAGACAAATCTTTGAGGTTATGCATAGATTTGAGAGCACTTAATGCAAACATAGTGGTAGATTGTCATCCCCTGCCCAATATCAACGAAGTCGTGAGCATGCTAGGAGGAGGTGTTATATTTTCCACTTTAGACTTGAGATCGGCGTGTTAGCAGAGGAATCACATCATCTCACAGCTTTTATCACACCACAGGGTTTGTTTCAGTTTAAACGGATGCCGTTCGGTTTGGCGTCGGCAGCCTCTGTTTTTCAGAGATCTATGTATCATATTTTCAAGGACATGAGTGAATACGTGAAGTGTTTTCAAGACGATATCTTGATTTTCTCTAAATGTGATGAGGCACACATGGAGCATTTGAGGAATGTGTGTAAGATGTTAAATAAGTTTGGACTTACTATTAAGAGTAAGCAGTGTAAGTTATTTCAGAAAACTATAGAGTATTTGGGACACACCATTTCTGGTAATGGTGTTGCTCCAAAAAGATCATTGGTTGATGCTATCCTAAAAGCTCCTGCACCAGATTGTAAAGACAAGTTGTTATCGTTTCTAGGACTTTGTGAATATTACAGTAAGTTTATTGCAAGTTTTGCAACCAAGATGGAGCCGTTAAGAGAGTTAACAAGGAAGGATGTAGAGTTTTTGTGGGGACCTAAACAGCAAGATGCTTTCGAAAGTGTTAAACTTGATATGGTGTCAGCCCCTACTCTAAGGCCTTTTTGCTTGAATAAACTTTGCATTTTGACGGTAGACGCAAGTCTTTATGGCTTAGGTTGTGTGCTTTCACAACGTTCAGGCAAGGAGGATTGGAATGTTGCTTTTGCATCAAGATCCTTGAACCAAACGGAAAGACGGTATGCAGTCATAGAAAAGGAATTGTTGGGATGTGTATGGGGCGTTGAGCATTTCCGGAATTATATTTGGGGTGCAAGGTTTTTGATACGTACTGATCATAAACCATTGGTGAGCATTCTGTCACCTGGTGGAGGATTAAATGCTACAGCTCGCATTGCTAGATTGATGTCACGTTTGCAAGAATATAATTTTGACATTGTAAGAAATGTTATTTTACAAATGAGTCATGAATGTCACATGGGAATGTCTTCTATGAAAAGACTGATTAGGTCTAATTTCTGGTGGCCAGGAGTTGATAGATTAGTGGATAAGTTTGTCAGAGAGTGTCCTGAGTGCATTGAGAGTGATAAATCGTGCAGGTGTGATCCGGCACCTTTAGTTCCTGTGAAGTGGCCAGATCATCCGTGGCAAAAGTTAGGGATCGATATTGCTGGCCCGTTCAATTTTTTACCACAGGAATGTAGGTTTGCTATAGTTGCTGTGGACTATCACTCCAAATGGCCTGAGGTCAAACTAGTACCTCATCCTAATACAGAGAGTGTTATCCTATTTTTAAAAGAGATTTTTTCTAGGGAAGGTTTTCCGGAATGTATTGTATCTGATAATGGGGTACAGTTCAAATCCTCAGTGATGTCAGAGTTTTTGAGTATGTATGGCATAAAGCATTGTACCACTGCTCTGTATGAACCACAAGGTAATGGACTTGTGGAGAGATATAATCGAGTCCTCAAGCAAGACATAGTTTGGGCTCGTAAATCTGGAGGTTTGTGGAAAGAAAAATTGAGAGAAAAGTTATGGTTATACCGTATTACACCCCATGCCACTACTGAGGTTTCTCCTTTTCGTTTACTAAAAGGTAGAGATCCTGTTTCTGGTTTATGTCCTTGGTGGTTTAAAAAGAGTTGTAGTCATCAAGTGATTGATGTGAATGTTAAAGATGTGGCTGAGAAAGTGGAACTCAAACAAGGCAAATACAAATGCAATTATGATTCTAGGATGAATGTTAAGCATCCAGAATTCATGGTGGGTGATGTTGTTAGGATTCGCAAACCAAGTTATATTGCCAAGGGAGAAAACAAATTCGGTAAGCCTATGAAAGTTATGAAAGTTTATCATAATAGTGTGGTTACACAAGATGGGAAAAGATGGAATGTAACAAGAGTTTCAAAATGTGTATCGTAGTTTTTTTTTATATATACTGGATGTTTTTTTTTCAGCTGTTAAAAATGTCAGCTTCCCTTCTTATTTCTTTAAGGGGGAAAATGTGTTATATTCTGATTTACAATGTATTTCCCTTTTAACCTACCCTGTACATATTTCCCTTTTAATAGAATCTTTGTACTTTGCTGCACATGCACACTGTCCATGAGATTCCATTTGGAATTGTTATGATCTGAAATGTTTAACTTGGACTGACTTCTTGGAGGTTGGAAGTACTGTGCTGCAGCTTATTAAATCCTGGATTTATCTGAATATATTTGGATTTCCTCTTTATTTACTACAACAGCTTAACGGATAAATGGGGCAGATGGGTGATAGTTACACTAAGTATAGGAGGCATGCTTATAACGATTTGCTCAATTTATGGATCTAATCAGGACGAGGGGGAAATATTTGAATATTTAAATCTTGAACTTGCTAATTGGAGATGCCCCCTAGTTCTATGAGGAGATTTAAACATTAATTTGAGGGCAGGCGAGTTAGACGCTGGAGCAGAGAACTATAAGGGGAGAAAGCCTCGAGTTTTTAAAGCATTATATAACTTAGTAAAAGATCATGCATTGGTCGATATTTGGTGTAAAAATCACCCTACTGCCCCAGGATACACCTGTTACTCCTCTCCGCATTAGAAATTGGTTCATTTGTGCTATTTCTTTACCTCAGCCAGTATACAATCTAACATAAAAATTCAGTTATATCCTAGAGTAACATCGGATCATTCTCCATTGATTATTGAGGTTGCCCACATAGGAGAAATTAAACAGAATAGGAACTTTATGTTTGATAGGAAATTATGTCTGGATATACAATATAGAGAAGTGCATAGTAAGAAATCAGCACCCATCCAGAAAGTATTGTATTTATAGTCTCAAATGTCCATAGTACATATACAAATGCACAGTTTTGTAAAGAAAGGGATCCAAATTCTTGCAGAGTTTCTTGTTCAAGTTCTTTATTATAGTATTTCAGCACAAAAAAAATCCAAGAACACAAAAGGATTTACTTCTTAGCCAGCCAACGCGTTTCGTCTCTTACAATGAGACTTCTTCAGGGCTTCAACGAGAAATGATAATCATACATCAATACATCATGGTATGTTTCTCAAAAACAGGATATTAAGGTAATTTTCTCTTTGTTCTGACGAGCAGTGTTCATAAGGACAGAACCCATACAACGTCAGGATTCCCTGTCTGTTAGATAGCTGTATTGCTCACACTGTTTTTGCTGTGCTTATTCTTAGTAGTCTTGGAAGGTATGGTAACCAGCAGTGTATCCACATCGGCGGTAGGACAGGTTGCTGCTGGTTAGCATACCTTCCAAGACCACTAAGAGTAAGCACAGCAAAAACAGTGTGAGCAATACAGCTATCTAACAGACAGGGAATCCTGACGTTGTACATTTAGCTACTGATTTTAGAAATAGCTCTGGCTATAAACTCAATGCTGCGAAAACGCAGGTATTGTGTACAGATAGTGTTCAAATTAATGATAATAGGGTAATTTCAGAAGTGACATATTTAGGAATTATTATAAAATCACATACACAGGAGATAGTGGAAGCTAATTGGGTTAGGATATTACAACAAATTCAGCAATCTTTAGATAGGTGGGGGAGACTTCAACTCTCTATAATTGGCAGAGGCAACATCATCAAGATGAATGTATTAGCTAAAATATTATACATATATCGCAGTATTCCCTTAGAAATACCCTCAAGTCATATACTTAAACCGCAATCATTATGTACCAAATTTTTCTGGGCACCCGGGAAAACCAGGCGAGCTATGAAATGGCTAACACTCCCGGAAGAGAGAGGAGGGCGGGGGATCCCGGACTTTCTGTTTTATTATTATGTATGTTTTTTACAAAGAATGCGAATCCTACTGACTGGAGAACAAATAGAGGATCCGGCGGAGTCTCCCTCAATATTTTATTTATTATTGGGAGAACATTCGAAGGGTTGTTTATTGAAAGAGCTGGAAGGGAACTATTACAAGCACACTCGATTTAAGGCATACAAAGTTTGGAGAAAAGTTAAGAACATAATGAAATTAGAGAAAATTATATATCACACCCCGCTTTCAGCGGAGAAGATACTCCCCTCGATATTTTGGGACCATATGGCTTAGGAATGGAGTAAGAAAGGGTTGGTAAGAATTGGAGACTTATTTCAGGTGGATGGAACATTTAGAGCCTTTTCTGAAATGAATAGTAAATATCAAATACCCCACTCCAACTTTTTTAAGTATCTCCAACTTAGAGATTTTTGTTTAAAGAAATTAAGCAAACTTACCTCTAATAGACTAATAGAGGCAATACAAAGAAAGAAAAAGATTGGCCAGATATATCGTTTATTGTTGGAGTATAAACCCGATGACCTGAAATATAATATATATTGGCAGAATCAGCTGGAAGAAACTGACCTGAATATTGTAGACACAATATTAATGGCTAAAGATATATGTATGTCAGCCAATATGAAAGCACAAGTATATAAAACTATATTTAGATTATATTATACCCCTAAACGAATGCCCAACTGGGGTCCACAATATGATGGAAAGTGCTTTAGGTGTGGAGGAGGCAGATATACTTCATATTTTCTATAATTGCCCTAAATTGATGCCTTTTATTTCAAGTATAGAAAGATTCATAACCAAAGTCATTCACATTCCTATAGAAAATATCCCCAGCACTTATGTTAATTGGGGGGACCCAATCTATTAATGAAAATATGGATTTGTGTAAATTTAGGAATTTTTTGTTTGTGCCAATGATTATAGCTCGGTTATGTATAGCTACTGAATGGCTACAACCTCAAGCACCTGCGTTTGAATTTTGGAGAAGAAAATTATTTAATGTATATGAATTAGAATGGAATTTATATGCTTTAAAAGGGGTAAGGAAAAAAAGATCGGTTTATTGACATGGGGGCTACTTAAAGAATATATACAGGAATAGCTTCCTGATTTATGTATTTATATATTTTGTAACGAATCCATTTAATTTAATTTTTCAAGCTGGAATCAATCAATTGTATAAGAAATTTTCTGGATGTATATATATGGACTTTATGAATGTACTATGCTATCTTGACCCAACGTTGGCAATAAAAACAATTAATAAAAAAGAAAGATGAGTATGCCTCTAAGGATTCTTTTGGTGCTGGTAAATGTCTCTTTTTGCAAAAAAAGAGCCCTTCCCATAATGCAAACACCTGTTCAATATGGTACACTGATACCTTCATTGGTGCTAGGCAGCACACAGTGTACCAGCGCAAGACGGGGGGGGGAAGAATTGTTCAATATCTTTGTAAATATGGAGAATTTCTGCTCACTCCATGTCACGCAACACAGTGCAGCAAGTTGTCTTACTGAACCACGTTGCGTGAAATATTAGTAAATGTGCCCCACCATGTGCACTTTTTATATCATATGTTTGTGACTTTATATATATGGTGTTGCACAATGATCTACTATTCATGCACAACATCACAGATTATAGTCACTCAGCTATGCGCTGTCTTATTTTGAGCAAATCTTGGCCTCATGCTGCCAGTGATCCAACTAAAAAGACCTGAAGTGGAAGGGAGGTGGCCGCTGGTATTATAGAGTGTCTGTGTGGAGCATTATTAGGGAAGACTTGTGCTTTAGGGTGCCATTGTGTTGGAGGACTAATTTAAACTGTTGCGTGCAAGCGTCGGCCAACAGCCGTCGCAAGCACTACCTCAGTAGTGCTGCGCACGTCCGTTGGCTGACGCGGTCCTGCCCACCTAATAGAGCTCCCGCACTGCGGTGGAATTTGCACTGGGGTTAAGGAGTTAAGTACAATAAACAATATGTGTACTTTAGATGCATCCAAGCTGCATTTTGCGTGGGAAAGATCTAGAAATTCTGAAAAAGCAGCTAATAAAAAAGTCGTGAGAGGTGCAGGTGTAATAACGGAAGGCTGCAGGCCTCAAAACAACTGAAAATAGCTCCAGTGTTTAAGTGCCCGCTGCAGTGATCACTGAGTAACCTGCAGGTCACAGAATGTAATACCAGTGAAGTAATTGGATGTTTATCGCACATGCTGTAAAGGGGAAAAGGCTAATAGAGTGTCTGTCCTTCGGGTTTTTTTTTATTTTTGTAAACTATTCCATAGATTATCATAACATTCTGTTTCAAAGCATGAAGGAAACAATGATGAAATCAAAGCAAGCTAAAAGAGAATCTCTAATGCCATTGACTGCCCACAAGATTTCACTGCTCAGGGAATTTTACTTCAAGGTGTACTCGGTCTCGGGGAAAACAATACACTCATTGATTTGACAGAATGTGATGAGGCATCATTTCTAAATTCAACCAGCCCTTAATGTAGTCCTGTGTCAGGAGTGGCGTGTTCTCAGACAGCGTGACTGACACAATCTGATAGAACAGGCAGCCCAGTAGCAAATCACAATACAAAAACACTTTGGGGAATAAAACAGTCACTCTATGTGCTAGCTGCCATTCAACTGGATTAATCAACAATAATGACGAGCTCCAAAGAGGAATGCACATTTCCAAGCTTTTCACATGGTCACAATATGATGTAAAAGGCAAGAAATAAAAAAATAGTCTGTGGCAGATGTCCGTGTAATCAAATCTATTTCACTTTTCATACGGCCTATCACAAACAAACCTCCAGGAGAATGTCACAGTGAAACTACTGTTGCCCATTACCTAACATGATTTATTGCACATAATATGACATAAGCATGACTTGGTAACTCTGTCCAAAACCCAGGTGACTTCCACATGTTTCAGAGATTTCTAAGGTAGACTGGAAACTGAGGGAATCAATCAGGGATTGCTGGAAAGGATAGGAAACAACCATTACAACACAGTCTTAACCACGCAGTGCCTTTAGCTAGCAGTCATTCCCTGTCGTCGTGGCCGCTGCCTTCACTCTGGCACTTCTTCATACTCTTCAGCCAGTCACAGTTCCTCTCCGATTTGTGGTCCCTGAAATGTATCTGGTGATTAAAGCTTTCCTTTCTGTTCTTACATGTCGGATTTCTATATGAATGGTAGGGTTATTCACTGTTGAGTTTGGAGCTCTGCTGCCAGAACACAAAAGCCAACTTGGTTTCTATAACAGGAGAAATTAGACGCAACCAACTGCCACACGTATTTAGCAGTCCTTTTTAACATTAAAGGTAGATATGTGAGCCAGATAAATGAAATAAAAAAGAAATGCATTGCACTATCGTTCGCTCTTAGATCTACAAATCTGAAACTAAAAGGCCCCACACTCGCACTGATCCTCCAAGTTGCTCAGTTGAAGGTACTTCCAACCCAAACATATGGGAGTGAAGCACTGAAAGGACAGGAGAGTGTGATTCTTGATAAAATGCTTATAAATATCTACAGAACAGTTTTCCAGCTTCCATCCCATACATCACCAGCGCAAATAAGACTGGCATTCAGAATATGCAGACAGGCACTGGCTCGCAAGGCACCTTTTGCAATAAGCTGCCACAAGCCCAGGGCCTCAAAGGAAGGAACTCTGGCCCACCATTTATGGATTAAACTGGCTACAAAACATAGGTCGGTGGTAAACCACTATTTGACTCAAGCTCTCAACATACTTGGCATGGTATCCACTTGTGACCTCCTACCAGCTACCAGGAATTGAAAAGGTTGGCAGAAATCAGTACAAAATGGTTTTCTTCAATAGAAGACAAGGCTAGCCTCTCTGCACGGAAACACAGCTGGATGACACTAGCGGACCCATTAGAATGGCGGGTGGATCGCCCCGCCAGGCCGGCGATAGCCACCTCCGGCCTGGCGGAGGTGATTCGCCTGCCATCCGTGCCAGAATGACCCCCCGCCATATTAGCATGGCTGTGGGGTCCGCGGTGGACAGAAAGACCATCCGCCGCTTTTTTGCCCCAGTCGCCTTGCGACCGGGGCGGAAAACGGTTCATATGGTCGCGGTGTCTATCATACACCACCAACCATATTAAAATGAGCATTTACCAATGCCTTGAAAGATATGCAGAGTATGTTCTGGTGGCCCGTTGCGGACCCCCAGGGACTCCGGAGGGGTGGGGGGTGCACATGGGGGTCATTTAAAAGTACAACGTGGCAGGCACCGCGCGGTGCCTGTCACGTTGTACTTTGAAATGCACAACATGTATTTTTTTACCATTGCGGAGGGTGGTGCTTTCAGCCACATTGCAGCGGGCACATCCTAAATCTCAGTAGCAAAGTAAAGCACAAAGTTCCCCAGTAGGACTAGAAAGGAAGAATGTGTGTGTATATAGAGAAAATCCATATGGCTGGAACAAAAGATCTCCGCTAAAGAGCCCCTTCGCGGGTGCCCATCAGACATTGCAGGGCCAGTCTGACGAGGAGCAGGACCCATATGATGAAGCATGAAACCTAGCTTGCTGGGTGTGTGAGGGTTCTAGTTCCCAAGAGGGAAATTTCCCTTTCTTTTTTCCCTCTTGATTTTCTCTATATACACACACACTCTTCCTTTCTAGTTTTACAGGGGAACTTTGTGCTTTACTTTGCTACTAGTGTCTTGGACATGTACACTGGACCCCAATAAAAATTGTCCTCCCGAAGTTCCTTTTTTTGTCAAAACATCCTAAATCCCCCCATGGGTCCCCTGCCCTTATGGGGGCGGTCCCTTGTACCAAGAGGATTGCGGGCAGGCAAAGTCCGCCTGCCATCCTAATGGGGGCCTATGCACTTATAAACAATTGAAACCTCAGTGCTACCTAACTAACCCCTACAATGAAAGGACAAAGGGGGTCATTATGATGGCAGAAGAACTTCCACTGCTGGGCCAGCGGTGGCAGTCCCTCCGCCATCTGACTCCCTTTCCCCGACACATTAGGATGGCAGGGGGAATCGCTTTGTGAACGCTGCGGTCACAAAGACCGCCCTCCAAGCTTCCGCAACAGGCAATCATCACGATTGTATGGCGGAGTGATCAGCATGGGCAAAATGGTGGCGGTGCCTAGCAGGCACTGCCCGCCAGATTACACTGCTGGCCTCAGTCAGCCTTTCCATGGCGGTGGAACTGCCATGGAAAGGCTGGCAGAGGCTGGGTTTGGGGGCACGTTGCGGGCCTCCTCTGTGTGAGGGGAGGCTGTATGTGCCCCGGGGGGGTTACGATGGTACCCCCCTACATTTCCATGCTCAAGTTGGCAGGCACCGCTTGGAAAAGGGGCAAGAATCAGGTAATGTGTCCGTTCTCCAATTAGCTAAAGGAGGATAAAATACCTGTATTGTGCCTGTACCCCACACTTCTAGAGGATAGGAGGGCCCTGTTATGTAGAAGGTGGATTGCTAAAGAAATATGATCCTGTAGGGAAGCAGTCCTGGCCTTCTTTGACCCATTTAATATTATGCTAAATTGTGCCTTGGTCAAATTCATTCAATGCTTCTCCAGGAAGATAGATGCCCAGGGTCATGCAAGCGAAGGGCTGAAAAATAACCATGCAAATACCAGGCCCCCACCTTTGATCACACCCCCTAATGACATATCCCCCCTTCCTACCTGAGACCATCTGACACGTCCTGGCTGGTGCAGGCACAGAATATTGAGTTTTTAAATATCGAGTTGCACAAATATCGAGTCAGATATATTGTGATTAAAAAATATCAACAGCAAGAATATCATGGTAAAAAAGATCGACTTTAGGTAAGTAATATCGAATTTAAAAATATCGATGTGTTTAATATCGTTTGAAAAAATATAGTTGTTAAAATTATCTGTATTTTAATTAATGTTATGTATTTTAGTATATGTTTTTAATTAGAATTTTGCATTTTTTAGTTCTGTAGCAGGTTGAGGGTTTGTAAGGGAATAGGGTGGGAAGTAATTTAGTTATATTAAATTAATGTTTATTTTTTGTATAAGAATTATTTATATTTTTTAATATAATTGTTCAATTTTTAGTAGTTATGAATTTTTTTAAATTTGAATTTTGTGTTTTTAGTTCGGAATGTGGGTTTATAGGGGAATAGGGTGGGAAGTAATTTAATGATATTAATTTAATGATTATTTTTTATTTATTAATAGTAATTTTGTATTGAGTTGTTATAGTGCTAAATGTGTAAATTAATTCATTAATAATTAATTAATAACTGGGTTTTAATTAATATTAATTGATTAATTGTAATTAATTATGGTAATTGTTTAATTCATTTTAGGTGTTGGTTTTTGTGTTTATAGGTGTAAAGGGTGGGACATAATTCATCTTTATTGATGAATTAATCATTGGTTGATTATTATTAATAAATAATTATTAATTGGTAAATAATTATGGTAATTGTGTAAATAATTTTAGGTGTGTGTTATGGGTTTTATAAGGATAAAAGGTGGCAAGTAATTTGTGTTTAATTAATTAATAAATAGTTGTTAATGAAAGTTAAGTATTTGATATTTTTGGGGGGTAATTGTTTATTTTTTGTGTGTTGTTTTTATTCTTAAAGTGGTAAAGAGTGGGTATTAAATACATGTTAACTACTTCATAAATATTTGTTTAATACTAATAGTTTTTAATTTTAAATTAAGTTTTAATTGTGTAATGTATTATTTTAGAGTGTACTTTAGGTGTGTGTTGTGTGGATTATAGGGTTATAGTGTAGGTAGTTCATTAATTTTTTAACTATTTTCTTAATTGATTATTAATTATGTTAATTATGGAAGTATATTTTTTTATAAACATTTCGAAATGTTTTGGTATTTGTGTGGTGTTCTATGGTAGGGAATAAAGTAAATACATATGTATGTAATAAACAATTTATATTTTATTTTATATAATATTTGTAGGTATGTGTTATATGTAATTAATGTTAAAATATGTTTTTATATATGAAATATGTTGTGTTTTAATTGTTAATGTTTATAAATGTATTTATTTATTTATTTTCATAATATTAATTTTTGATTTTTGATTTTAAATGTGTATTTAGTTTTTATTTTAGAACTGCTTGGAGTGTGAGTATTACATTTTCACCTATCCTATCCAACACTTTCCCTACTGTTGCACTCTCTGGAGTGAGAATTGTAATTTTTACCCCTCCACTATCCAACACTTTCCCTACTGTTGACTCACTCGAGTGGGAATAATAATTTTTACCCTTCCGCTATGCATCCCTTTCCCTACTGTTGCACTCTCTGGAGAGAGAATAGTATTTTGTACCCTTCTGTTATCCAACACTTTCCTTACTGTTCCACTCACTGGAGTTGGAATAGTAAATGTAATCCCTCCACTATCCAACACTTACCCTACTGTTGCATTTACTGGAGTGAGAATAGTATTGTTTACCCGTTCGCTATCCAACACTTTCCCTACTGATGTACTCATTGGAGTGGGAATAGTAATTTTTACCTCTTCACTATTCAACACTTTCCCTACTGTTGTATTAATTGGAGTGGGAATAGTAGTTTTTACCGCTCCATTATCCAACACCTTACCTACTGTTGTACTTATTGGACTGAGAATAATAATTTTTATCTTTCTGTTATCCAACACTTTTCCTACTGTTGCACGTATTGGGAAATGTAAGTTGAAATATTTTTTAATAGTTTCATATTTTGATTTATTCTAGATTTTTTATGTATTAAATTACTGATATATATATTTTTTATTTTGATCTAATTTTAAACTTTCAAAATAAATTAAAAATAATAGTTTATTAATTGTGTTAAAGTGTATATATATATAGATATATATATATATATATATTAATTGTGCTAAAGTATATATATATATATATATATATATATATATATATATATATATATATATATATATATAAATTAATGTCTGTGTGTTTATCTTTTTTAATTAACCTTATTTGTTATATTTTGTTAAAATGTACATTAAATATTTTTTAATTAATATTAATATGTAATATATATATATTATTTTATTATATATTTATATATCTCAGAAAAGTCAATGCTATGCCAAGGGAGGTTGCTCTACAACCTCGGAAGGGTGCAATACAAGAAACCTATAATGCCAATCAATCAGTTAGACCGGTATTGACATTTAGCCAACAAACCCCAGCGTTGCGCAAGATCGTTTAAAAAAACTGGAATCCGGTCAACAATGACCCAATCATAGGCCACCTAATGCCAACCAAACCCAATATCTCCTACAAAAGGTCTTTTTCACTTAGAGAAGCATTGGTTAAATCTAGCCCTGAGGTGGTTACTGTTACCCCCTGGTTCAAAGCAATCAAAGGTTTTAAAAAATGTTCCTCCTGTAAAGCTGCCAACACGGAATTAACAAAACCCAATACCTGACTCCTTTTTCTGAAATTCCCCGTCTGATCTCTAAGCAACTCACGTGTAAAACGGAGTATGCAGTTTATGTGCTGGAGTGTCTGTGTGCCCTGCAATATGTGGGTAGCTCCAAGTTGCAGGTGCACAAGAGGATACTCCAGCACATTAGGGCCATTAACACCGAGGACCAATCTTATCCAATGGCGCGTTATTTTAAGGAACATCATGGCAAACAAAGTCACCTTTTAAAATACTTTGCTGCCATTTACGCAATCCCACCCTTACGCAGAGGTGGCAATAGGGAGGCAAAACTGCGGGCCCTAGAAGCAAAATATATCCTTGATCTGGATACTAGAGCTCCTATGGGTCTTAATACTAGTGTTGATTTTCATGCACATCTTTAATTCACATTTTTGGCCCTTAGATACCACCATGAGATTGTCCTAGTCACCAGTGGCCATTATACATTCTTTCTGCTTCCTGCTATAATACCGTGGGTGTTCCATGATAGGACTGAGATCATATAGGCTCCCAGTGAATGGCATTGGCTCAATGTAGCAGCTTTAATTAACTGAAAATTCTAGCTGACATTCTGTTGCATTTGACCCGTGTTTGTTATGAATTCATAAAAATCTTTATAACCATGAAATTATACCCCAGTTTGACCATCATGGGGGTTTTTATGTCATCACTTTGTAAGTTTGTGTTTGCACTTTTTACACTCACACCTTTGTCTCTCTTCACAATTTATGTTACACACGAATTGGTGGCAACATGGGGATTTAAACCCCTTGATTCTGATGAAAACTTGAATGATACGTAGTCAGGTATTGAGTATAAAATAGACATGAGCATGTGATTTCACCCACTTGAGTTTTATCCGGATGATGTTTACATAGTTGTTATCATGACATTTATTTTCTTTTTAATATTAAATTTGTACTTTATTGCACCTTCGATATAAGCACACAGCACTCATCGCCTACAACCCGGAGACCGGTGGCAACAATACATATCATCCAGGACAGTGGTCAGTAGCAGCATACACAGCCGTAGTGCCAGCATCCCGGAGGCCTGGCGGCGTAGACAGAAAAAGCGTTCTGCAGGAATAGCTTTGACGTTTACCAAGAGTGAAGTAGATAATGCTGGCAACGACACCCATGACCATAGATTGATGTTCAAAGACAATGCAGTTAGCTCAACTGTGCAGCCAGATTCTCGGAATCATGAGAACAAGTTACCTAAAAGAAGGGGAAAAGTGCAATAAACCCACATCCGAACAAACCCCCTACCCCCCAAACAAGTCAGCCTACCTGTACCTGTGTCCACCCACCCACCTGCTATGACTGCTGAATCTACAAATGAACAATGCACCTATAGCCAAGGACCCGTGGGCCCAAAGGTGCAATGGAGAATTCTAAAGGAGCCACCGAGACCACCCTCCCTACGCAACCTCCCCTGGGACTCCCACCCCTAACATCTCGACTAACAGCAACAAGGAACCAGGTGACCACCTCAGGAGAAAGAACAGTCAAACATGTAGCATGTCAACCTCCGCCGCCTCCACCCCACCCTCCTGCAGCTCATCCAACTCCTCCACCTCAGAGTCTGACTCACCGCCCCCTTTGGCACACTGATATTCCCTATATAGCCCCCAGAAATTCTTAGGGCGACTCTTCGGGGGAAGCAGTTCATTATACACCTCAGACTGTGTACAGCAATACAGTAAATCCGTCTCCCAGCGCCTTTTAGTGGGAACCGGTCCCCTCATCCAGCACAACGCAACCAGGCGCTTGGCCATCAGCAGAGCAATATCAGCCAAGCGCCGCACCGCCACTGGCAACGGTTTGGAAAAACCCAGCAGCGCCAGAGCCGGGCACGGCAGTACCTCCGTTCCCAACATCATACTAAGTTCCGAGAATACCCCCTGCCAGAATGTATGAATACTAGGGCAAGTCCAGGACATGTGTAAGAAATCAGCCGTGGGAAAGTGGCACCGCTCGCACTCCGCCGACTCCCGCAATCCATACCTGTGCAATCTTTCCGGTGTGTAGTAGACCCACTGTAAATACTTAAAATGTATCAAATGATGTCTACTATTAAGTGAGATCTTTCTAGTGTTCGTACAACAGTAGTGCCACATCTCATCCGAGATCGTCAACTGGAGATCACACTGCCAAGCCAATCTGGCCTTGGAGAGTGGGTACTGCCGGTGCCGGTCCCCCAATTTCTTAAGATTCGTTACCAACTTACTGGACGATGGGTTCTTAATAACATATGTGAGCTCCAGCACCTCCTGCGGCTCCGACATTTCCGGGCCCAGCAACACCTGCAGCGCCCTACGGACCCGATGATATTGGAAGCTGTGCAACAGAGTCTTCCCAGAGTGGGATTGCAGGACCTGTTGCAATGTCTCACCGTGCCGTTCAAGAAGAGATCCCCCATCTCTTCTATGCCCAAGTCCAGTAACGCCTTAAGGACCCCCTTCTCTGTCAGCGGGGCCAACCACACCGCCCATTCCACCAGCGTAAGGGGAGAGTACAGCAGCTCGCTATCCCGGGAGCGGACTAGCTCATGCCAAGCGTGGTTCGTGGCTGCAATGGAGTCTAGATTACCAACCCTGCGATCAACAGGGCAGCATATTGTGGCCGGGAGCGGGGTGGGATCCGCGAAGAGGCGCTCCAGTTTCACGTGCGGGATGCCAGGGTCCCCATGGATCCAAGTGTGTAGATGAGCCCCCTGCGCTATTCTGTAGTACCGGTCCAGATATGGGGCTCCCAGGCCCCCTCGTTCATAGGGGAGTATTAAAGTTTGCCATTGAACCCTCGGTTGTTTGCCACCCCACGCAAGCCTGATGAGCGTCTGCGTGAGCTGCCGGAAAAAAGCCTTTGAGAGCACTACGGGGATATTAGCAAAGAGAAAGAGGAACCTGGGGAGGAACACCATCTTCATTATTGCTATTCTGCCCATCAGGGACAGCGGGAGCCTGCACCACACCTCCACATCATCCACCAGTCTAGAGTACGCAACACCATAGTTCTCGCGCACCAGAATCTCGGGATCAGTGTGAATACGGATCCCCAAGTAACGGATAGAGTCTGTGGTCCATTGCAGCGGGTATTCCGAGTCAAACGGGAGGGTCACCGGGGTCAGAGGAAGCGCCACCGACTTGTTCCAGTTGACCCGCAAGCCAGACAGGGCTCCAAACCTCACCACTTCCCGCAAGACAGACGACAGGTTCTCCTCCGGTTCTCGAACATATAACAGGGTGTCATCAGCGTACGTCGAAATGCCAATCTGATAGGTAGGGAAGTTGAACCCTTCAAACCCATGGTATTCCCTAATAGCGCAAACCAGAGGTTCCGCCACTAAAGCATACAGAAGCGGGGAGAGGGGGCAACCCTGTCGGATGCCCCTGCTGATCTCAATCGGGGCAGTGACCAAGTTCCCTATCTTTAATCGTGCAGTCGGCTTATAGTACAGGGCCCCTAGCATCTGTAAGAAAGGTTCGCCAAGCCCATACTTACGCAGAACCCTGAGCATAAACGGCCACTCCACTGAATCAAAGGCCTTTTCCATGTCCAGGAAAATAGCCACAGCCTTATTCTCCTGCCGGACATGCTGAATGGTGCCTAGCACCGTATGAATATTGTAGGTCAAGTTCCGAGCGGGGACAAACCCAGCCTGCTCCGGGGCGACCAAGTCTGGGACAAGTAGAGCCAGACGCACTGCCAGAACGTTTGCATATAATTTGGCGTCTACATTAATCAGGGAAAGCGGCCTATACGAGCCACACTCATTGGGGGGTTTTCCCGGCTTCGGGATGGTGATGATAAGTGCCTCCCTCATAGATTTCGGCATACTACCCTGTTGACAAATGTCGCCAAAGAGCAGCATCAAGTAGGGTACAAGTTTGTCTTGGAAAGCCTTATAGAAGGCCACCGTAAGTCCATCAGTCCCCGGAGCGCTGCCTGACCTCATCCCCTCCAGCGCCTCCGTAATCTCCTCTTTCTGGAATGGTGCCATAAGAAATTCTCGCTGCCAATTGGCTAAAAAGGGCATCTGGATATAGCTCAGATAGTCATCTATTTCCTCCTCTAGGTGACCTGACCGCGATTTATACAGTTCGGTATAATAAGCATGGAATTCCGCCAGTACATCCTTTTCATCCATTACCACCTCACCACTAGATGTCAATAACTCCTCAATCACCAATGGCGGTCTGCTATTTCGCATCAGTTTAGCCAACAGGGAGCCAGGGCGGTCCCGTTCCCCGTATGTGCGTGCCGTGGCGTACTTCCCCATATGTTGTATCTCCCTATCCGCCTCATCATGGAATTCCGATAGCAGAGACTTAAGCCTCTCATTTGTGTCAGTATCCTCTGCACCCCCCGCTTGTCGCTCCAGATCAGACAGTTGTGTTTCCAAGTATTTCAATCGCTGCCTGATAGCTTTAAGCACCCCTGAGTGTTTGGCCATCGTCATCCCACGTATGTACACCTTGAACGCATCCCAAAGTACCTGGACACTATCCACAGACCCCACATTAGTTGAGAAGTAAGTGTCTATATCCTCAGCTAATTCCCCTCTGAAGGCCTCATCCAGGAGTGAATACGGGGGGAACCTCCAGGTGAATGGGGGTATCCTTCTAGCCGGTGCCTCTAGTAGCAAAAGCAGCGGTGAATGGTCAGATAACGTGCGGGGCAATACTGCACAACCTTTCACTGAATTAAGGAGGGAGTGGGAGGCAAATCAATAATCAATCCTCGTGTGTATATTATGGTAGGCTGAGTAATGAGTGAAACCACCCTTCCCCGGGTGCCTATGACGCCACACATCAAACAAATTAAGCTTCACCAGCTCCGCCTGCATGAGTAATGCCGAGGCCGCCGGGCTTTTGGAAGCACAAGCCGACCTGTCCAGCTCCGGATTTAACACGAAATTGAAATCTCCCCCCCACAGCGACCTGGAGCCCTCATACTGTCTACATAGGTCCGCCAGCGAAGTGTAAAAGGTGGGTGTGTCGTAATTGGGGCCATACACATTCACAACCAACAAGTCGTGGCCTTTCCCCACACAACGGGCAACAGCATACCGACCCTCCGGGTCCACAACAACCTTCTGCAGTGTCAATTGCGATTTGGGATTAGCCCATGTAAGCACGCCCCTCGCATGTGAAGTGAACCCTGCAGCAACACAAGCACTCCCAAGACCCCTGGTCAACAGCATAGGACTAGTTAGAGGCAGGTGGGTTTCCTGGAGCAGGGCAAGATCAACCCGGTGTCGCTGTAAGTATGCTAGTACCTTCCGGAGTTTACGGAAATCATTCAGTCCCCTCAAAAGCCCTAAATTCATTAGTCAACTGATCACCAGATACGTTCCCTCTCGTAACCTTCGGTCACTCCATCTAGGCCTTCTCCAAACCCCTTTTTTCAAACTCAAACGTTCTGGTGGACGAAGATTTGCTACATTAGCCCCCTGCTTATGGAACACCTTTCCCCTGGAAATTCGGTCCTGCCAAGACCTTTTATCTTTCCGGAAAGCATTGAAGACCTGGCTCTTTAGACAAGCTTTTTAATCTACCTTTTCTACCTCTGATTGTGTTACTGTCAATTTAGCGCCAAGAAACTAATCAGTGTTAGTGCGCTCAATAAATGATTTAATAACATAACATAATAACATAACATTCCAAGTTAGCATTCTGATAGAGTTGGGGCCACTCTCCGGCCCTAAAATCTCAACGTCCACCATTGCAGGACAGGGAGCGAATCAGCTTCGCACAGGTGGCACAGCAGACACAATCCAGTAGTAGGCCGAACAAAACCCTCCCCCCAACAGTCCCCAATTGACATATGTAACATGGTCAACAAAAGAAGAATAGAACAACCACCCACCCACCCACAGCCGACCAACCCCAACCCGGTCAGACAGGTCCCACCACCACCCACCATCCCCCTCCCCGAAACCACCAGTAGACTCTACAGACCCAAGGGGCCCTCAGTAGAGCCAAAAGCCAAAGGCGCCGGGGCAGAGGTTCCCAGCCAGACAACAGTACAATTGGGTCTAGGACCGTAAACCTCCACCACCCCGCCCCCCATTACCATTCGGCATCCTCACTAGCTCAAAAACTCACCATCAAAGAACTAAGCTCCCGCGCGCGGGAGGGCCCTCCCCAAAGCAACCAGCAGATAGTAAAACGTGCTGCCACTAGACCCCCAGTGCATGCCTAGGCAATCAACGAGTAGCAAAATCTCACCACACAATTTCAAAAAAGTAGGCTCACAGCGTCTGTATCAGAGTCAAAAGTTCGGAAGGGCACAGGCGACCCAGAGAGGAGTCCACACACTTGATTACCCCTGGCCGTCCATGTCAGCAGCGGCTTCAGCGTCCTCATGAGGACTCCTCGGGCTGTTGCGTTGTTCCTTGGCCCACTCCTTCAGGGATTTTTTCAATTCCGCAGGGTCGGTGAAGAAGTGTGAGTGCCCCTGCCTGTTGATTCGGAGTCTCGCAGGGTACAACATGGCATGGTCCAGCCCAAGGTCTCTCATCTGTTTCTTATATGGGGCGAAGCGCTTCCTTTCCTCCTGCACTCTCGCCGTGAAGTCCGGATAGGGGGGAGATATTCATGCCCTCGAATTGCAAGTTTCCTTTCTCCCTTGCTAGCCGAAGCGCCAGATCCCTGCCTCTATAGTTCTAGAGCTTCGCAATAATCGGCCGCGGTGGGAGTCCTGGTTGCGGTTTCGGCCCCAGAGTGCGATGAGCCCTCTCGACGATAAACATAGGGGAGAAGACCTCCTCCCCTAACAGGGTCCGAAGCAGCTTCTCCACGAACAGCTCCATTTTGCCAGTGTTGGTAGATTCCGCCACCCCAGTGATGCGAACGTTGGAGTGCCGTGAGCGCGCCTCCAAGCCCTCCTTCTTGTCTTGAATGACTTGAAGTAGTATTCCGAACTGCTTGCGGTCTTTATCCCATTCCGTTTGGGCCTCCTCCGCCTCCGTCAGCCGCCTCTCTGCCATATCCAGCCGTTCGGCATGCTTATCTACTCTCTCAGACATGCGGTCCATCCTGAATGACAGAGCATCGATTTTAGTGCCAATCGCCGCCATGCTGTCTTCCAAGCCTTTCTCCATAGCGCCCAGCATTTCACGAATGTCCGCACACAGTGAGCTGTCGGATGCCGTAGGCCGCGGCGAGGCGTCCGGGGGCGGCCCCTCTGCACCCTTCGTTTTCCGCTGATCAAATGACAGTTTGGGCTGGGTCTTGTCACCCTTCCCCATAGCGTTCCTGGTGGACATTCAGTCAAGGTGCCCAACAGCCAGCAATAAATCGCCAGTGAATGTTAGGGGAGTAGAAAGGAGACACGGGGGGAGCAGGCTCCAAAGAACGAGGTTTTGCTTAGCAAGAAATGCGTCCAAGATGGCAGCCAATCGCACGGCAGTACGAGTAGACCCAATCGCCAGAGAGGCACACCAGCGAGCACTCCCCTGTAACCGGACCACGCCAAAGCCGAGCAGTTGGGTCACCACACTCCAAAACACTTCAAATCCACAGCCCCACAGCCGTCCGTGAGACGGGCAGGATTCAGGCACAGGGCGATAGGTCGCTCTCCAAGGAGGTTGGCGGCCAGCTAGCAACTTCCTCCGGCGTCCATTAGTACCTCAATGCACCAGCACTTCTGCTCCCACCGAATGCACAATCAAATGCCAGTCCGCCACAACTTCGCTCGGGAACAGGGCATGATATCGCGAAGCAGGACCAGCTGTGTAGTCGCAGGAGAGGTAGACCGGCACCACTCTAGTACCGCAGGCCGCACGTAGCGTGACGCAGCTCGGGCAGCTTCTCAGGATAGACCGTGGATTGCGGCCTGGTCCGCCACCGCACCCTTCTCCAAGCAGCAAAGCGACACCACACTGGATTTCGACCGGGGAAAGGCCCCCCGCCAGGCCGGAGCGTAGATAGAGAGTTTGCCTCAGCTTTCAGAGCTAGCTAGGCGCCGAAAGGATAATTTTGTCGGAGTTTAATGGGGCTCAGGCGAGGAGCTCAGTGCTCACGCGTCTTTCATGGACGCCGGCAAGCTCCGCCCCTATCATGACATTTATTACAAAGCGGACATATGATGACATATGATGAAATTCTATTTTAGAGTCTGTAACATTATACAATATTGTGTGTTTTTACTTACAATGGCTTATCAATGTTTCCGCAAAAAATTATAAGGGTTTTATACAATGATTTTAACCAATATGAAATCGAATATTCCCTTACAAATAATGTCGGTGTTTTTTAACTATTGTAAATACTGCTCTTGTTTTAAACCCAAATCTATTTACCATGTCAATTACTCTGTACTTTTGAAGTCAGCAATCATGTTGCACTATTATTTGCACTTGCACTTTAAATAGCTTGTGTCCCTCCCTTGACGTCATGTGATCAAGGCCTCTGAGAAGGCCGAAACGTTCTGCTAGTGGCGATTTTTTGAAACTTAAATACATATTTATTCACCTTAGCCTGGGTCAACTTTCGTTTCTGGACCGTGGTACCTAGTGGCTACGGGGGTACGCTGGTCCATGTGGGACGAGCGTACCCCCGTAGGTATGTATGTCTATATATATATATATATTACCTACTGTTATAGTTAGGACCTAGTTTACATAGGAAATCCGCAACATTCTGTTGGGAATAACTTTGACGCCGGTTGATGACTTCCTTACCCTTCTTGACTCTTTGCCCACCTGTGGCTTTCAGCAGCTGGTTAAATTTCCCACCCACCAGGCAGGTCACATCTTGGATGGGGTGTTTTCAAATGACCCTAGGTTAAAAACGGATCCACCTATCCCATTGGTCTGGTCTGACCATCTGACCGTCCCGCTGGAACTTCAGGCTCTCCATAGGAACCTTAAGCTGACTGGTCCCAGTGAAATGGAACCTAGGAGAAACTTTAGTAGTGTTACTAACCTCTCCCTTGCCCCTCTAATTCGGAAACCCGCTATTGATTCAGCCAAAGATGTTAATACAGCTGCTCTTGTGCTAACAAATGCCATTACGGCAGCAGTAAAGGTGCTGGCTTCTGTAACTCTGCGATACTCTGCCCGAAAGAGACATTCAGCCCCGTGGTTTTCAGAGCCTTTAAGGCTCTTAAGGCAGGGATGTAGGAAGCAGGAAAGGCTATGGCGGGTGAGCTGGGACCCTCAAGAGAGGGAAAAGCACAAATCTCTCCTTAGAGAGTATAAGGCGGAGGTTATTAAGGTGAAGCAAGAATACTTCGCCCATCTTACGACCACTCTTACCTCCCCGAGAGAACTCTTTAAGATAGTTGATTCATTGTGCAAGTTACAGATGCCTGATCCCATAGTGTGTTCACAAGACCTCTGTGATAAAATCGCAGGTTATTTTCACACGAACATAGCGGATATTTACTTGGCCCTTGATTTACAAAAGGCCTCAATGTCCCCCCTCCCTCCCAGTCGGGCCCTCTCTCCCTCTGAAGCTGATGCCCCAACTACTACAGTGAGTCTGTCTGTGTTTCCACCCCTTTCCTTGCAGGAACTTGACTTGCTTTTAAGCAAGATGAGGTCAGGGTCTCCTTTAGACCCCTGTCCTCTCAAAGTTCTTAAAGACTGTAGAGATACCCTGCTGCCTCCGCGTCTGGATATCATGAACAGGGCAATGAAGGGTGGTATTTTCCCCTCCCAGTGGAAGAGTGCTGTGGTTAAGCCCCTCCTTAAGAAGCCCACATTAGACCCTGAGGTACTTAAAAACATTCGCCCAATTTCTTTGCTCCCAGCACCAGCAAAGATGCTGCAGACCCATCTAAACCAGCATTTGGTGGCGTTTCTGGATTCCTCGGGT
Organism: Lissotriton vulgaris; assembly: GCF_964263255.1. Classification (NCBI taxonomy): domain Eukaryota; kingdom Metazoa; phylum Chordata; class Amphibia; order Caudata; family Salamandridae; genus Lissotriton; species Lissotriton vulgaris. Next base: position 28,249 of record NW_028242532.1, on the reverse strand, counting down.
CTTCTAGATCAGTCCCAGCATGGTTTCAGGAGAGGCCATAGCACGGAGTCGGCCCTTACAATTGTGCTTAATAACATCTGCACTGAGGTTGATCAGGGCCACACCTCCCTTCTGGTCTTATTAGACCTGACAGCCGCCTTCGATACCCTGTCTCCCTCGGTTCTTACATCTCGTCTGAGGGAGATAGGGGTAGAGGCGCACCCTGAGTCTACTGGCCTCTTTCCTGGCTCAGAGAGAGCAGAGGGTCAAGCTGGGAGAATATCTATCTCCACCCACACCTGTGCAATGTGGGGTCCACAAGGGTCGGCATTATGTCCGACCCTGTTCAACATCTATGTGGCCCCACTTGCCAGGCTTGTGAGATCGTTTGGGATGGAGGTAGTCTCCTACGCCGACGACACCCAGATCTTGGTGTCCCTCTCTCACTTCGTGAACTCTTCCGTCCTTAACTTTAGAAACTGCATGGAGGCGGTTTCAAAGTGGATGATTTACAATTCACTAAAGTTGAACGGGCAAAAGACCGAGATTCTGGTTTTCGGTGGAAACACAAACATCTGGTCGGCCGAATGGTGGCCCCCCTCGCTGGGAGTCTGTCCTACACCAACAGACTCTGCCAGGAATTTGGGAGTGATGATCAATCCTGCTCTCTAAATGGCACAGCAGGTCAATAGGACAGTTGCTACCTGCTGGGGCATTATTAAAATTCTTCGGAAAATTAAACATTGTCTGTCCCCTCAGGCTCGTAAACAGGTTGTCGTTGCACTGGTCGCTTCGCGACTTGATTACTGCAACGCTCTGTATGCCGGCATTAATAAAGGCTTGGTGCAGCGCCTTCAAACTACCCAGAATGCAGCGGGTAAGTTTGTACTGGATGACCCAAGACTCTCCTCCACCACGGCTGCTAGGAAAAGCCTGCACTGGCTTCCTATTGAGTCCAGGATCGCCTCTAAGACACTTTGCTTGACCTATGGGGCACTCTCTGGCAAGGGGGCTGGTGGTGTGACAAAATTGCTGCTTCCTTATGTACCGGGCAGAGACCTCCGCTCCTCAACTAAGAGCTTATTGGTGGTGCCTCGTGTTCGTAGAAGTAAATGGGGTGGGAGGGCGTTTTCAACAGTAGCCCCCAAGCTGTGGAACAGCCCCCTAGAAATTAAATCTCAGCTGTCTGTCCTGAAGTTTCGGAAAGCTCTTAAAGCGTGGCTATTTTCAAAGGCGTACCCGTAGTGCTGGTTATTTGGTCATTTTGATTGTTTTATGGTAGGCGCCTTGATGCCTTTGGGCTTAGTAGCGCAATATAAAGATTTATTTCATTTAATTTTCATTTCATTTCATTTCATCTTCGCGAATTTCTCAAAGAAGATGGCCCGCTCCTTCCTTGAAAGTTTTGGGGGGATTCGTCAAGTGGGGGCTGAGAAAAAAGGGGGGTCCCAAAAGGTGTTTTCCCCATGTTATTTTCCATAGGACGATTAGACACGGCTACAGTCCGAACGGCTGAACGGAATTACACCAAATTTGGCAGAGAGTTTTATATGAGTAAAATGACCAGCTAAATATAACTGGTGTGAAACCTATGTTTTTTTCAGTGAATTTCAAAGCTTTTTAAAATGCTAATTCCTAACTATAACGTGTGTGAAACCTATGATTTTTTCAGCGAATATAAATATATATATAAATTAAGATTTTTCACATCAATATGTTTGAGATTATATTTTTACACTTACCTGTATAGGTATGGGAGTCGATATTTTTTTGTCTATATTTTTAATCGATATTTTTAAAATCGATATTTGAGTCATCGATGTTCTATCACTGAATAGTCCTAGCATACATTACTGGGTTATAAATCGTGGGTGTCTATTTAATTCCACAAACCTTTTTTTTAAACCTGTCTCACCCATGTATCAGTGTTACAAAGTAAAATTCTCGTCTTCTCTTGCTCTCACACATGCATGCACTTTTCATTATTGCACCCCAGTGTTAGTAATATGTAAAACGGGCCACCTTTTATGACTTAATGATTTTGAACTCACATTGTTTTAGGTATATATCTTACCAAGAAGCAACTTTTATGGAATACGTACATTTGGACTTGATGCTATTTACTTATGATGCAAAGGTTTACACTAATCATGCAATAAAGGTTTTTTCATCACTATCTCTGCCTCAACTGCCCTGTCCCAAGCTAGAATTACTCCTCCTGCTGTGCATTCTGCATCCTCTTCTCCTGATTATTCTTTGGACTAGGCATGGCAGTCGCAGCAGGGCCCCACATGTGCCTTGCATAGCATATTTTCTGGAGGCTGCCCCTTCATACTGGCTTGCACATTTTGATTTTCTGGTGGTCTTTGGGACCTTTTTAATTTTGCTCAGGGAAGTGCTGTCCGATTATTTTTTGCCTGGTATGTTAGGGCAAATAAAGCACCCAGACCAGGAGCTCTGCTCTCTGAAAGAGCTAACACTTCGCCCTCATACTCACCCTTATCTGGCTGGAATCCAACCTGGGACTTGATCTCATACAGATGAACCAGGGGGATCCTTAAAACTTCTTCAGCGCCTGGTCTATCACTGATATCAGGAGCTAAGGCATGAGCAGATTGCCGGCCTGGCCCAGTGTCACCAAGGGCAAAGAACTTGAGGCTTATTTTGTAAAGATATCTCGAAAGTTAAATAAGGTGGATTCTCTCACGACCTCTGGAGATCACGAAAATGAAGTCAGACTTTATCATTGAATGTGAGACTAATCTCTGGGGGTCTGGGGATAACACTGAAGTACCTGAATCTCCAAAGAGTATCCCTTGATGCCACACCGATAATATTGAGACCACAGTAGCCCCACTCTTATCTAATACTAGTCTTAATATCACAGTGATGAGCCCTACTAATATCAGGCCATCAGATGTAGCTCTCTTGCAGAACAGCACTTAGGGAGGACATGCCAGCAATGGTTCCTGCCATGTAGTCAGTGGTGTGCATGATGGTGTTTCACCTCCTGGCAAGGGAATCTCAGACTGTAGCAACTCATCACAATGCCCACCCACTCCGCCAGCCACACGCTCAACCCCGTCTTCTCCTCAAGCCCGCACGTCTCAGCTAGTCACACCACCGAACTCCTCTGGACCGACCACCGCTGCATCCACTTCACCTTCCAGAAGCCCTCCACACACCACTGCACCCAACAGATCCCCTGCCGCTGCTGGAGCAAAATCACCGAAGACCAACTACACTCAAACCTCGCTCTCAGCCCACCCACTAAACCCTCCAAAACCGACGACGCTGCCGACAGCCTCAGACGCTGGTTTGAGGACTGCGCCAACACCCTTGCTCCGCTGACAAAACCCCCCACAGAGACACCAGCAAGAGGGCCAGCTGGTTCACCCAAGGAACTCCTAGCCTCCAAGCAAGCCTGCCGGAAACCAGAGAAGAAATGGCACAGTGAAGAAACTCCGGAAAGCCACGCAGCTCACAAGGACACCATCCGCAACCACCACCACCTCATCAGGGCGGAAAGATGCCCTCCTTCAAAGACCGCCTCGGCATCAACGCACACAATAGCAAGGAGCTCTTCAACATCGTGAAGGAACTCTCCAACCCCAGCTTCAAGACCAACGACATCCCGCCGTCGCAAGCCCTGTGCGACTCCCTCACCACCTTCTTCCACCGCAAGATAGCAGACATCCACAACAGCTTCAACACCCAGACAGCCCCAACAGACAGCAACACAACAGACCCTCCGCACACCATCGACCATGACCCCCTTCTAGCCTGGGCACTGTGAGCATCGATGACACCATCAAGACCAAGCGCACAATCCACTCCGGCTCTCCGTCAGATTGATTCCTGCACCACATCTTCAACAGAGCAAGCAGCTCCATCGCACCCCACCTGAGCAACGTCATCAATCTCTCCCTCGAGACCGCAACCTTCCCAGAGACCTGGAAACACGCCGAGATCAATGCCCTACTCAAAAAAACCTAAGGCAGACCCAAGAGACCACAAGAACTTCCGGCCCATCTCTCTGCTCCCCTTCCCAGCCAAGGTCATCGAGAAAACCGTCCACAGATAGCTAACCTGATACCTTGAAGAAAACAGAATCCTAGACCCTTCCCAGTCAGGGTTCCGCAGCAACCACAGCACCGAGACTGCCCTCATCGCCGCCACCGATGATATCAGGACCCTGCTGGACAACGTGGAGACCGCAGCAGTCATCCTCCTAGACCTCGCTGCCGCCTTCGACACCGTCTGCTACCGCACACTACGCACACGTCTCCATGCCACAGAGATCCTAGAAAATGCTCAGAAAGGACCACCTCCTTCCTCTCTGGCAGAACCCAGAGCGTCCACCTCCACCCATTCCGTTCCAAAGCCTCCGAGATCATCTGCGGCGTACCCCAGGGATCCTCCCTCAGCTCGACGCTGTTCAACATTTACATTGTATAATAAACATAAGAGGGACCCTGAACCTAAGAAAGATAAAGGGGAACTACCCACCAGGGAAGTAATTAATTAGAACAACATGAAGGGGCAATTCCCAATAATGTAAAATACTAAATAGTTCCAGAATATAAAGTGCAGATTGCAAAATGCCCACAGAACAGCTAATGGTATTTAAATAATTTTATTATCATTTATATTTGTAGAAAAAGTGCAGAGTACAAAAATATATAATTCATTAAATGAGGACTGCAAATAATTCATGTACCATCAACCCAGGAACGAGGAGAACAATAAAATAAGGCTATTACATCACTCACTCATACTACCAAGCACATACTCACAAACCAATCATCTAGACTCAACCAACTCAATCCGCTCATCAACCAGACAGAAAAAAGCGCAGACGCGCGTTTCGGAATAGTGCCACAATCGGGAATTCCTTCATCAGGGCACAATTCTTCTCAGTAATTTAGGCAGGGCACAAAGTTCCAAGTATCTGAGTCAGACAGGTATATCCTCGTTCAAAATTTCTGGGCAGGCCAAAGCATATCTGTGGGCAGAAAAGTAAAATAAATGGAGTATACTAACTCATACCAAAAAACCTAAGAATTAGGAAGGGAAAAACTGGTCAGACATGGAATGAAACATCGTAGGGTTCAGAACAAAACAATCCAATCATTAACTTACAGGTTACACTCAAAAAAAGGGGAGAGAGAGGGACCTTCGTATATACAGCCATGTAAACATTAAGGTAAACCACAAATTACACATAGATACAAACTCACCAGATAATCCATGGGTTTAAAATGTAAAAGAACCTGAACTCGTACATATTAAAGACAGTGTAAAATATATATAATTACGCATACCAGTCAGAAAGGACCCCAGCAGGCTAGACAAAAAGAATAGTAGACGGCCAGCCTTGCCAAATGTAGTGTTATATGTCGAATACACAGGGGACTTTCAGAGAGGTCTGTATGGTAAAATGTAAAAACAGGGAATAGCCATCGAAGAATAGGCATAAACAAAAAAAGTATGTAACACACTCTAAGTACTTATAAAAGATAGACACTACTGATGTTTACTGAGAGCCTAAAGACTGAAAGGGGCTCACCTGAATAATCAAGGAAAAATCAGACAGCCAGAGGATCTTTAGTTAATTCGACCCGGAAGTGTCGGGATGGTTATTCGGCGACCAAAGAAACAGAGTATGTACAATAGAAACTGTATAAAAAGCGAGGCAATTTTACAAAACTTTCTTCTCCCTATATTACACCCCTAAGAAAATAGCTAAATGGGGAACAGGGAAAGGAACAACATGTCCTCGCTGTGCACTATACGGGGCCGATATTATACATATATTTGCCACATGTAAATCGCTGACTAAGCTGATCAATGACATCTCGGAATTTCTATCAGAAGTTTGTCAAACAAGAATTGAAATATCAACAGAGGAAATCTTGCTGGGGGTAGCAAATCGTGAATTGCAGGCAAACACTCAGGGGTTAATATTTGTGGCCATGGCAATACTTCGACTTACTATTGCCTCAGCCTGGCTAGATCATGATCCACCCGCATTTCAACAATGGAAGGCTAGGCTATTAGCCACCTGTAGCTTGGAAGTTGCAATTTACAAAAACAAAGGCGCGAAAAAAAAAGTCATGGGTATGCGGATTTGGTCACCTATGCTATTGTGGATTCAGAGACATACATGATTGTATTTGGTGTATATAGGATCATCTTCATATTTATTTCTTTGTATCCGTATGGAAAAGTATATTATACTGGTTTAATTTCTGTTATATGTATATAATAAGTTGTTTATTTATCTATTTTGACATGTTCTTGGTCAGGGAAGGGGGGGTGGGGAGGGTGGGAATGCATTTATTATGTAAAAAACTGCTAATAAAAAGATTTTTTTTTTAAAAAGAAACTGTATAAAAAAAAAAAGTAAATATTCATTTACTTCAAGATATAGGGAAAAGCTAATGCTGGAGAAGCAAAAAATGGCAAAAATTTTTTTTTCACAAGTGTCATACAGCGTTCAGTGTATTTTTATGTGAACACGATAACTGCTAGAGTGACGCGACTATAGGACCTACACAAGTATAGTCCAACAGACTCAGATAAAAAGACACAATATAGGCCAGCAGCTAGAAAGGCCACCAGTGTCCTGTTAAAAGTAGCACGGCAACCATCAAGAAGAGATGAAAACACAGTAAATGCTCGAATTAGTACTAGGGTGACTCGCTAGGGGGATCATGGTCCCAAAAATAGATAGCGATAGTCTTCACAAAATGTACCTTCATTCAAGCAATGGGCGTTCGGTAAAATCGCTTAGGGGCCTCACAGCTCTCGTCCCCAGAGTGGAAAAGGCTGCCGGTGTCCTATAAAAAGTAGCACGATAACATAATACTGCAAAATAAGCAGAGGGGTGCACAATTTAAAAGGGCCTATAAGGCTGCGTTCAGATACCGAAAATAAGAGCCACCATCGAATAGAGCTTACCTTGCTAATGAAAACACAGAGTCTTCACATCCACACCGCACGGGTCAGTACCCCATGCTGACAAGAGTGAGCGGACCCGGCGTGAGGGAGGTATAAGTACCATCAGAAAGTGCTCTGATGAACGGCACCTGTGGAGACCGATTGCGTGTGATTAGAAAAACCTTCCAAAGACTAGACTGCTAATCGCGGTACCAACAACGAGTGGAAAACTGGCGGCCATTGAGGAAGATAAAAGGGTGCTACAGCGATAGAAAAAAGAGGCAACCGTCATCTCAAAGAAAGGCCCAACATAATAGCTCCAAAATTTGCGAAATATATGGGAGTGTATATGTTACTACAAGGCACTAGACCAATAATTGAGGTATCGATATTCGAACAAATAGGCGGCGGCCATCTTAAAATGGGATAGCAAAACGACCGCAAAGACTATAATAGCACAGCCCTAATAGCTGGAGGGAGCCAGGAAAAGTTTTGAGGGAAGGCAGAAGGCCTCCGACTCCAGACTAAAGAGGGGATAAAGAATGTCATTATTAAAATACATCACAAGACATAGTCAAATAAACCAATAACCAATCAAAACAACCTTGTGCAAAATAAAAATAAAACAGGTAATCAAAACGAATTAAGTCAGAGAGTGCATATAATTTTTTTTTTTAAATATTAAACACAAGACGGATAGATAAGGCAAAACAAGATCCAGAAAAGAACATCAATGAATGGCATTTTCCCAAGGGATATGCTTGTTTAATCCTGAGATGACCGTCTCAAGAAAAAACATCCAAAAAACTTCCCATTTGCTTCTGAGGGCATCGACGTTTCCATCTTTTGGGCAATGCATTCTTTCAAGGATAAGCCATTTTAGATCCTCGACGGAATGTCCAAGGGCTTGCCAATGTGCAACCAAGGGTGCTCCCAGATGAGAGTTCCGAATGCATGACTTATGTTCGGAAAACCGGGTGCGAAATTCTCTCCCCATTTCACCCACATAGCCCTTAGAGCAGGGGCAAATCAGAAAATACACCACATTGCTGGTCCTGCAGTTGGTCATTTCTCTTAATTGAATGTTTCTTTGACCCCATTTTAATTCAGGGGTACAAATAACCTTGTCACAGGCGTGGCAGCTGCCACATCTGTGACTGCCAGTAATAGGATTAGCTCCAGTGATACTCTTTTGGATAAGTCCAGGAGGGTCAGCAGGGGATGCTCTCACTAAAAAGTTTCTCAGATTCTTATTGCGTCGAAACGCAAAAATGGGTTTGGCCAGTTTTTCAGTGGATTTGTCCATGTTCAGGAGATGCCATTGGGAGTTGATAATAAATCTCAATTTCTAATTAAAATTCGAATGAGTAGAGACCATAACCAATTTGTTTTCATCATCACTTTTTTCCTTTGGTTTCAGGAGAGCTTCTCTGTCAAAATATTTTGCTCTTTTATATGAGTCTCTAATCAACCTCCTGGGGTATTCCCTATCTAGAAACTTAGTTTTCATCTGTCCAGCATGATACTCAAAATTGCTCATATCCGTACAGTTACGTCAGAGCCTGAGGAATTGGCTAAATGGAATGCTATTCCTCTGGCTCCGAGGGTGGTAGCTGCCGTAAAGGAGCAGCGTATTTCGAGCCGACGGTTTGGTATAGAGAGACACTTCTATGTGGTTATTATTAACTAGAATCCAAACGTCCAAAAACTCAATCTTAGATGAGCTGATATTAGCACTAAATTTCAGATGGGGAATCGCAAAGGTTTATCCAAAGGATGAACTCATCCAACTGCTCTACATGGCCCTGCTCGCACACGTAGCCCAACAGCACTACCTCAACATAATCTCCTACGCCGACGACACTCAGCTGATCCTCTCCCTCACCAAGGACCCCATCACCGCTAAAGCCATCCTCCACAAAAGAATGAAGGCCGTCGCCAACTGGATGAAGACCAGCCATCTGAACCTGTACTCGGACAAGACGGAGGTCCTCCTCCTCGGCCCCAACCCTTCAGCCTGGACGACTCCCGGTGGCCAACGGCACTGGGGCAGCCCGACCCTCACCGACCACACACGCAACCTGGGAATCATCCTCGACTCAACACTCTCAATGACCAAGCAAGTGTACGCCGTCTCCTCCTCCTGCTTCAACACCCCCCAAATGCTCCGCAAGATCTACAGATGGATCCCGACATATACAAGAAAGACAGTCACCCAGGCCCTCCTCAGCCGCAGACTCGACTACGGAAACGTCCTCTATGCGGGAGCCCTGATCAAGCTCATCAAACGACTACAACGCATCCAAAACACCTCAGCACTAAGGGTGGGCGTAAAGCGTAAAATCCGTTTTGCGGGCGAATTTGCAGTTTTTCCGCGATTTTGCGATCCTCGAATCTCGCAAAATCGCGGTAAAATCCGTGAATCAGCGGGGACGAATTTTCAGCCAAGCAAGGGTTACAGCAGCAGGTGCAAAAGTTGAACCTAATTTCTTTGTAACCTTTTACAAAAGGGTTACAAACAAATTAAATTCAACTTGGACACCTGCTGCTAATTGCTTCCTGGCGCCTCGTTGCCTACTTGCAACTATTCTCTGACCCTGCTCTGACCCTTGAAGCAGGGTCAGAGAATAGTTACAGGTAGGAAACGAGGCACCTGTCCAAGGAATTAAACCTCATCAGGAAGCACTTACAGATATAACAAGCATTTGCAATGCAATAGGTCTCGCATTAGGAAAGTTTGAGCTATTGGTACTGTAAATGACAAATTTTTGATTTATGTGTTAGTTTTGAAAATAGCGAAATTAATAGCTTTGTCATTTACAATGCAATAGTTTTAACTTTCGCAAATGTGACACCTATAGCATTTGTAATGCAATATGTGTTGTATTCACGTGCCCTAGATGTATTGATATTACAAATAAAAATGGCTTTTAATTTTTTTAAGAATTAATACTGATATAAAAGTTATTGTAATTTATAATGGCAATAGCTTTTGTAAATATTTTAAGATTATGTTCATTGTATTTTATTGTGACGGAAATCCAAGAACAGAAGTGAAATTGAGGTTCCGTGAGAATCGTAATGACGTTTTTGACTTGTTCGAATATGGACAAGTTTGGTATCTATGAACCGCAAATGACGAGTTTAGTGGGTGTACGCGTTTTCGCTACGCTGCCCTGAACCGCTCGTCTTATTCGTGGGTTTCTCCATCTGAACCCACGGGTTCCATTTTAGATACGGCATCCATTTTGTTCTTTGCCCTCAAGTAGCCAGCGAACGGACACTGTCCGCTTCATGACCCTGGGATTCCCAAGCTCTTGCGGAAGACACGTGTTCCTTTGAGGGTGTCTTTATGACGAGGGGGATGACACTGCAAAGGCAGAAAGCTCCGCTCGAGGCTCATCTTGCCGTGCCGGTCTATTGTTTCAGTCGTGCATGCATTAGGCACGAATCCTTTGATCCTGCAATCGTGCTTCCGATACTGCCCCCTACACTCTTTTCCAATCTGTTGTCTATCTTGGTCTTCCTTGCACCTGTTTCTGTTTCTTTTCTTAACTCGTTTACAGCCAGAATGGAATGTACCTAATGGTGGGATAACGTACTTTTACAGTTGGGAACCAGCAATGCTACTGTAATTATGTTCCGGGTTTCTGAATACATGAAAGCGACCCTTTTGACGTTTACTGTGGGAACTGAGTTGTAACCTTTTGTTCGCCATGTTGTGCTATGACTAAAATATGTATAAAAGGAGCGATCCACTGTTGCAATTCGAAGCAGTCTCTCAGAACCTACACGCAGTGTACTTCTTGCAATTTCTGTATCCCTGCAGTAAATAAACTCTGATCTTTGACGCCGAAGGTAGTGTCCAGTGTCTCTGTGATTTGTACGCCGGAACAGGTAACCCACGAAGGTTTCAGGTGTTGTCCCCTGGCACCGCTGGGCCTTAGAATAGCCCAGTCCTTCAGTTGGCGCCCAACGTGGCGCGACATCAGCGGTACCGGTCCAAAGCCCGACGATCGTGAGGAACTTCGTGTGAAATCTCAGAGGGAAGGTGCACCCCGCTTCATCGATCCTGTTGTCGAAATAAGTGGTCCGAAGACCTTTCCCGCGAAGATTCCCGCCTCCTGATGGCTGAGACGGACTGATGCCCTGACTGTCGACCTGTTTTGGCGCCTGGCGTAGTCCTTTGTACGGCGAGACGATAGACGGGCCTTCCTGGTGATGCCATCGTTCTTTCAGTTAAGTATTTGTGAGTCGCTCCCAGAATCCTTGGTTGTTGTTGTAACTTGGTTGTTTGCATGGTTCCATTGCATTTGTGGTTCTTAGTTGTTGGTTCTTAGTTGTTGGGTTTTATTTGACAATTGCAATTGCCAAAAACCGAGGGTCTTGCATTTTTGCGAGGACATCGTAATTCGATAACCCTTGAAGTTTGTAAACTCGGTTAGTGTGCACGATGCCAGGCCGTAGTACTTTGTTTGGTTTCTTTAAATGTTGCGTTACGGATTCCCGATTGGAGGACTCATGTCCGATACCTTCAGTTGGAACTCCAATTTATGAGCTCTATAGTCGCCACGGAGTAGGTCCTATCGTATATAATGATTATTGGATCCGTTACACTAAAGATGATGGTGTCCTTAGTTGGCCACCCCATGGTAGTTTCGAAACTGCAATTTTGGACAATCTCGAAGCAAAATTGTTTAAAAAGAAAGCTAGGCCAGCCATGTTTGATTCCTTTCGGTTATGGCGCAAAGAGGCCAAGCAGAAAGAAATCAAACAGATTAAGAAAAATAAGAGGGAAGGTATCATTACGGTGATGAGAAATGCAGAGCAGTTTCAGCGAGATAAAGAAGAGAAGGAAAAGGAAGTTTTTGCTAGACTGCAACATATGGCGGTGGATAAGTGTTATCCTGTTTTACCGTCAAGTTCTGATAAGAAGGGAGAAGAAGCGGTAGAGGACCCTTTGTTGTCCTATCTACTGAAATCACCACCTCCATACACGCAGGATACTACAGCTCCTGTGGTTCCTCCTGTCCCTCAACCTGTTGTTCCGGCAGCTGCTGGTCAGCCTGCCGTTGGTCCTGTTCCCCCGAATCCTCCTGTTCCTCAAGCTGTCCCTGCTCCCTTACCTGCCCTTCTTCCTACTGCTCCACTGCCTATACCTTCTCAGTCTATTGTTCCCGCTACTTCTGCTCTCATGGCTACTCCTACTGCTCCTACGTTCAGCCCTCATGTTGTTGCCCCTGTACTTTTCTCCTCTTCTCCTGCTGTCCGTAGTCGCATACCTAATACTGTTGCCAATCTTTACTCTCCATTTGGACCGATCCTTGGGTCCGATGTTTCTGACGTCTCGCAGAGACGAAGCCAAATTCCTGGTGGTAGGGAGAGTGAGACGTTAGTGAAAATGACGCGTAAATGGATTAGGCATCCTGCTAAATACACCCCGCGCATAGTTTTCGACACGTTCTCTCAATTTAATGAGCCCACACAAAGATTTGTGTTTGAGGAAATGTGTAAATCCCTAAGAGAGGAGTGGGATAATGATGAGGTAGACAATGTACCGTCTGAAATGACTGAACTCCAGAATCAGTTTTCGAACGGTATGATTGTGGGTGGTAATGTTCGACGTGCTTTAGAGCGTCTCTTATCCTTTCGATCTACATTACAACCTCGAGCATTGTTTAATGACGAAACTGAGGAGTGGATGGCACAACCTGGTCAGTATCCCATGCGGGAAGTTCCTCCAGTGTGGATGCCAGGAAATCCCGCTGCTAACCCTGCTATTTTGCCACACTTCCAGAGAGTTTGGATACACCTCCCATGGAAACGATCGGAAGTTTTGCAGGTGAAGCAATCTTTGCCTGATCCCCAGAAAAATCCGGCAGGTTATTACAAGGAGTTATCTCAGCTAGTGGATGCTACTATTATGAACCTTGCCGACATTGATTTGTTGTTCGGTAACGTAGTACCTCAACCAATTTGGGCAAAAATCCGTCAAGAGAATCACGTAGCTGAGTTAAGCGGTGATTGGGCTGCTCTTGCGGCGGCTGAAGGAACACAAGTTGGGGGGGCTAAGCCTGAACAGATCATTACGGATCTGCCCCAAAGAATAATTACTCTTATGAAGACACTTATGCAAGCTATGAGAGTTAACTGGGATAAACTGTCTGCGTGCAAGCAAAAGAAGGACGAGAGTGTCTCCGATTTCTTTACCAGATTTGAGGAGGCATTCATCGATCACAGTGGTCAGGATATGAGCACTGAGGGAGGTCAGCGACTGTTTGTAGATAAATTTGTGTCGAATTTGTTGCCTGAACTTAGCAACAAATTGAAGAATTCTGAAAGTTTGTGGGCTGTTTCTACCACTGCTCAAATATTAGCCACGGCTCAATACTACGAAAACAGAGAAAAGGAAGAAAGTGATTGTGCAGATAAGAAAACGAAGGATCTTAAAACTAAGGTTTTGCTGCAACAAGCGTATCCTCCGCGCTCGAATCAAAATGACTCCCAGCAGCAAAATCGATCGCAATCACAGTTTTCTAGGACGCAGTCGCATACTGACTCCTCTACAGCGAGATCTATGCTCGGGTATAATCAAAGCGCATACTGTAGGGGTGAGGGCCATTTGAAGTTTAATTGTCCGGTTTTACGTGACCGAAATAATGGTGTTTTGGCTCGAGGAGGTCGTAGTGGTCCTCAACAAGCATCACGTGGTAGAGGTCGCGGTGTCACTCAAAATCAGAATGAGCGTTCTACCACTTCATCAGACTTGAACAATTGCTTTGATCAGCGCAATTCATCGTCTGGTAGATCTGCACAGTATCATGTGGACGACTATTACGTCGAGCATGACATTGATGCTGACGGTAATTACTAGGACAGCCACAGACAAAGAGAGGGAGTAGTATCAGTTCCGGTTGATCAGAGAGGGCCTTACGTCGCAGTTGCCACATCGGGCGTAGTTGAGCCTTTTCTGTTGGACACTGGTGCAGCGAAAAGTTCCATCATGCATTCGAAACTCCCTGGCGCACCTTTGTCTGGCTTAACAAATGTTTCAGTTGGATTCTCTGGCGCCCCCGTTAGCAATCCGGTTTCTAGCCCTTTGCCCCTTACAATTGGGCCTCGTGGGCTAGAAGCTCCTTTGATTTTAACTACTGGTTGTGGTGAGAATCTTTTGGGCCTGGATTTGTTGAAACGGTTATATGCGACTCTGTACTGTTCTCCTGCGGGAGTGGAGCTTACATTGGGTCAAAGAGTGATCTCTCCTATGTACTTGTCAACTGATAAGCTCCCACGGGAATTGAGTTCTCTTCCTGAGTCTTTATGGGCAATAGGTCCCAATGACGTGGGCCTGCTGGACATATCACCTTATGTTGTTCAATTGAAATCGAATGTGCGATTACCACGTATCCCCCAGTATCGTATCTCTCTTGATGGTGAACGAGCGCTATTAGCGATCATATATGACTTGATCAAGAAGGATGTTATTGAGGAAACTCGGGGAAATGTGTGTAATAGTCCTGTGTTACCTATTTTGAAACGAACTGATCCATCCAAGCCTCCTGTCTACCGTTTTGTCATTGACTTAAGAGAGGTAAATAAAATTGTGATTCCACAATTTCCTGTGGTGCCTGACATTACGGCTTTACTGACTCTGATTCCAGCCTCTGCCTTTTGGTTCTCGGTAATCGATTTGAAGAATGGCTTCTTTAGCATTCCGATTGCTGAGGAGAGCAGAGATCTATTCGGCTTCTCCATAGGTGGTTGCAGCTTCAGGTTTAAACGCGCTCCTCAGGGCTACTGTGAGAGTCCATCGATCTACAGCCAAGCCCTAAAGAGTCAACTTGATGCGTTCGTGTTACCGGCTGGTGCGGCCTTGATTCAGTACGTTGATGATCTGTTAGTGGCTGCTGACACTAAAGAGATTTGCAAAACTGCTACAGTATCGCTGTTACAGCATCTATGTGACTTACATCACAAGGTGTCACCTACTAAGCTACAATATTGTTGTCAAGAAGTAAACTATCTAGGTCACTTATTGTCAAAGGAGGGAAGAAGGTTGACTGATGGTTCATGTTTTAAGTTGCCGAATGGTGATGTGACGACTGCGTATGCTGTAGTGACGTTGAGTACGGTTGTGGAAACTGCGAGATTGAGTCAGAATTCAGCGCAAGCGGCGGAGTTGATTGCGTTGACGAGAGCGTGTGTTTTGTCTAAGGGAAAGCGAGTGAATGTGTTTACAGATAGTCAATATGCATTTGGCGTTGCACATAGCTTTGGTCGTTTGTGGAGAGAAAGAGGATTTATGACATTGCATGGTACGAAGATCCAACACGGACAGCTTGTGAACGATCTCTTGGACGCACTTACATTGCCTAAGCAGGTGGCAATCATTAAATGTAGCGCGCACCGAAAGGTTACGGATGATGTTGGTCGTGGTAACGTGTTTGCGGATGAGATTGCAAAGGAAACGGCTAAGAATCTTGCAACCCGAATGTACGTTACGAGTTCAGTGAGGTGGCCGGCTGAGACTGGTATGTGTGAGGACACTGTTGAGAGCGTGTAGGCGATTCAGAATGAGGCCACCAAAACTGAAAAGACTAAGTGGAAAGAAAGCATGGGAAAGTTAGATGCGCATGGATGTTGGGTTGATTTGTCGGAATGTCAGAGGTGGATGTTACCGGATGCATATGTGCTAGCCGTTGTGACTATGGCTCACGGCTTGTCACATATTAGCGCGAAAGGTATATGTAAGTTGTTGTCCCCTGTATGGAAGAATGATGGTATTGCTAAGTGTGCTGAGAGAGTGGTTAAGAATTGTATGGTATGTATGATGTATAATCCTGGCAAGGGCACCCCCACTCCACCTGGCCATTTTGCTCCTCCTACATGTCCCTTTGAAATCATCCAATTGGACTTCCTCCATATGAAGAGATGCAATAACCTGAAGTACGTTTTAGTTGTGGTTTGCGCGTTCTCCAGATGGATTGAGGCCTATCCTCTTAAAGATAATACTGCCCTGTCCACAGCGAAAGTCCTACTGAAGGAATACTTTCCTCGGTATGGAATGCCACGGATTGTATGGTCAGATAACGGAAGTGAGTTTGTGGGGAGTGTGATGAAGAGTGTGTGTAAGGGCCTTGGAATACAACAGAAATTCCATAGCGCCAATCATCCCCAGTCAGCAGGTCTAGTGAAAGGGTACAATGGTACTCTGAAACTGAAACTCGCTAAGATTCAAGCTACGACTGGTCTGTCATGGCCTGATGCCTTGCCTCTAGCTCTCTTGTCGACCAGGGCGACTGTGCACTCTCGAGTAGGGCTTAGCCCATTTGAGATTGTGTTCGGCCGTCCTGCGAACATTTGGGGAGTCCCGAGGCCTAAGGCATTTGATAGTCTCGAATACCCAATGTTGATTGATTATCTTTATGATCTGACTGCTAAATTGAGGTTAATTCATCAACAGGTCTTTGAAGCTCTACCGGCACAGACAGAGGGTCCTGGACATCCGCTCCAACCTGGTGACTGGGTGGTCACCGGCAACTTTGGGAGAAAACGTAATCTGGAGCCGAGATTTGTGGGTCCCTTCCAAGTTCTGCTGGCGACAAGGACTGCAGTTCGGTTGGAAGGCAGAAAGAACTGGGTGCACGCCACCCACACCAAGAAAGTCCCGATCCCTTTGCCAGCAGATTCTTGGGTTAGAACTGGAGTTGCCGCAACGGAAACGGAGACCCCTTTTCGTTTCGTGCCGTTTAGTGATGCTCAACCTGTAGGAGACAATTCATTGCAGCCAGATACATCTGTTGAATCGTCAGCATTGGAAAATTCAAGGCCTGAATTGTCATCAGAACGATCGAACACTGTTTTGCCATCTGAACAGTTATTTGAAGAACAGACTCGACCTGGAAGAAGTCGATATTTTCTTCGTTCACGTGACAAAGACTAATAAAGAAATCCCTTTCTGTTTTTCCTTTTGAATTCATATTACCCCCTTACTGTTGCTACGAACGTTATGAACAATTGCATCCTTTATTAATTTTTGAGTTCTTTTTCACGTGTATTCCTCTTTTTGTACAGCTAGGAGATTTGCATTAAAATTGAATGTTTGTTAAAAAAAAAACTTTCATTCGGGTTGACCGTACTTCCTTCTGTTTAGCAGGTTCCTGACACTAGGTCGGTTACTTTTGTCGATTCCTCAGAACTCCTGGGAATTGATAATCGCTACTCAGAACGAAGTGCGTCAAGAACGTTACGGACGGTTTTTAGAGGATGGCGTTCTCTAAGCTGTCGGAAGTCGAGAGGATGTCGGCTCAAAGATCGAAATTACATAAGATTGTACGAACAAAATGCTTTCTGTTTCAGGTATTCCTGCTGTTCCTGACTGTTTCTATGCTACTGGTGGGTGGAGTGTATTTTGGAATACAGTTGTTTTCGCCTTCCGCTTCACCTACTTCTTCTTCTTCTGAACTGGATTCTATTTCCACTGTTTCTCCACATTCCTTTCATCCTTTGCCCCAACATGAACAGGTTAGATATGCGGAATTCATGAACAACTCCTTTGTACAACTCCTACATCAGCATCAGTTGGTGATGAATACTACTAACTGCTGGGTGTGTGGGCTAATGCCACACACCATGGATAGGGGTATTCCATATTTGGTTCTTCCTTACAGCTCCGAGGGGTCAGCTCGAGCATTCCAAACTATGTTCCGTAGTGCACTAGATTCCTACCCCCATCGAGAGCCACGCTCTGCAGGTCTTGGTCCCGGCCCGTACCACAAGACTCTGGCAATAGCGATTGCTGACTTAGATAGAGATAGTTTTGATGCATCGCTTATTCCGGAGGAAGAGGTGCGAGCATATAAGGATCTGAGTGAGGCTGAGTATAGCATGTCAGTGGGTGATAGACAGCTTAAGAGCTCGTCTCCGATCTGGATCGTACCCTTAGATGTATTAGATGTATTGGCATTTATATAGCGCACTACTTACCCGTAGGGTCCCAAGGCGCTTCGACCGCTGCGAAACCCTTCCTGGCTTCTCTGAGAGATGGTCCCTTAATGGGTATCTCCAGGGTGAGACCAGGTATCCCCGGCGGTCTGGTGGGGCCGTTAGTGAAGATGAGGCAAGCTAATGCCCAGAGTTGCAGAGTGTGATCGCTGATCAGAGTGGGCACCGAGGCGAGTGAATTATCGAGTCCGCTGACCCTGGTCCAGAAACCTGCCGCGCCGGGAATCGAACCCTGGTCCCGGGCCGTCCTCTGCTCTCGGGTCTGCCGCCTCTAACCAGTGAGCCACACTACTTCACTACCCCACCTACCCCACCTTGGTAATTTCTGCTTGCAAGGACTTGGTCGAAATCCGCGAGCTCAGCTTGGGAACAGTGCTTGCACTGAAACGTATGTTTTACCAATGCTCTCTTCCCCTGTTTTCCTGACTGCCAAGGGCACATATTTTGTATGTTACAATCGCGCATATACGTGGTTGCCCCTTGACTTCTTGGGCACCTGTTATATTGCGAATCTTTTGCCACCGACTTTCACAGTTGCCTCGGACTATCACAAGACTAGAGTTGTGAGAGGCGTTATTAGCAAAGAGGACACTGCCGGTCAAGAAGCAGGAGATTTCTTTAAGGGTTTCCTGCCGTTTTGGGGACCTATGGTTAATAGTAGGAACCTGAGACAATTGACTCGTGTGGTAGAATCGACTGCTAATATAACTGCGAGTGCTCTTGGTAATCTAACAGCAGAGCTTCAGGCGGATAGGCTTATGACGTTGCAGAACCGTATGGTTCTAAACGTTGTTCTTGCAGATAGAGGTGGTGTGTGCAAGGTGATCCATTCGAGTTGCTGCATTTTCATTCCTGATAACGCTCCAACTGTATATCAAGCCATCTCGAAGTTGCATAAGATCTCCGAGTCCATACACGTGGACGTAGGTGATTGGACGCTACTAGGATGGTTTTGGGGCCTAATGTCGACATGGGGTTGGAAGATTCTGATGATCATTGGGGTTGTTGTGATGTTCCTATTCACGTGTTGTCTTCGCGTACAGTGTGGTCCTGCCTTATGTGGCCTCTGTGCTACAACGTGTATAAGACGGCCATCTGTTACCAAGGAAGCATTGATGGATAGAATAATGTTGCAGTAATATCTGAACGATCTGATGAATATCGAGATCGAATCTGATATCGACTAGTGCTTGCCTACATGAGGGCAAAAGGAGCGTCTGAGGTTCCGTGAGAATCGTAATGATTTTTTTTACTTGTTCGAATATGGACGAGTTTGGTATCTATGAACCGCAAATGACGAGTTTAGTGGGTGTACGCGTTTTGGCTACGCTGCCCTGAACCGTTTGTCTTATTCGTGGGTTTCTCCATCTGAACCCACGGGTTCCATTTTAGATACGGCATCCATTTTGTCTCTTGCCCTCAAGTAGCCAGCAAACGGACACTGTCCGCTTCATGACCCTGGGATTCCCAAGCTCTTGCGGAAGACACGTGTTCCTTTGAGGGTGTCTTTATGACGAGGGGGATGACACTGCAAAGGCAGATGGCTCCGCTAGAGGCTCATCTTGCCGTGCCGGTCTATTGTTTCAGTCGTGCATGCATTAGGCACGAGTCCTTTGATCCTGCAATCGTGCTTCCGATACGGCCCCCTTCACTCTTTTCCAATCTGTTGTCTATCTTGGTCTTCCTTGCACCTGTTTCTGTTTCTTTTCTTAACTCGTTTACAGCCAGAATGGAATGTACCTAATGGTGGAATAACGTACTTTTACAGTTGGGAACCGGCAATGCTACTGTAATTATGTTCCGGGTTTCTGAATACATGAAAGCGACCCTTTTGAAGTTTACTGTGGGAACTGAGTTGTAACCTTTTGTTCGCCATGTTGTGCTATGACTAAAATATGTATAAAAGGAGCGATCCACTGTTGCAATTCGAAGCAGTCTCTCAGAACCTACACGCAGTGTACTTCTTGCGATTTCTGTATCCCTGCAGTAAATAAACTCTGATCTTTGACGCCGAAGGAAGTGTCCCGTGTCTCTGTGATTTTAAAGCCGGAACAGGTAACCCACGAATGTTTCAGGTGTTGTCCCCTGGCACCGCTGGGCCTTAGAATAGCCCAGTCCTTCAAAATATTAACATCTTTTTGTGACATTTGTAATAAAGCTTGAAACATTGAGAAAACATATTTGAACCAGTTGTTGTTGAATGGTTGCCCATATTGATGCTGTGGTGGCGCTGAGTGATGTTGTGGTGGTGACGAGTGATGCTGTGGCGTTCAGTGATGCTGTGGTAGCGCATAGTGATGTTGTGGTGCCCCTGAGTGATGCTGTGGTGGTGCTGAGTGATGCTGTAGTGATGCGATAGCTAGATAGAGTGAGTGCGATAGATAGAGTAAGTGCGATAGATAGATAGAGGGAGGGCGATAGATAGAGGGAGGGCGATAGATAGAGGGAGGGCGATAGATAGAGGGAGGGCAATGGATAGATAGATAGAGTGAGGGCGATAGAGTGAGTGCGATAGATAGACAGATAGATAGAGTGAGGGCGATAGATAGATAAACTGATAGATAAAGTGTATTTATGTTGCATTGAGTAGAGTAAGTATGAGTTGTTAAATTATGATTGGGCAGGGATCCAGAGCACACTATGCGTATCCAAATGATATTTTTATCTTCAAGTATTCATACATATGGGATAGATCAGACCAAACGTGAATTTTCAAAAGTTTTATTCGTCAACAGTGTTCACCTCTAGGGAATCACTGTACCTGTCACTCTAGCCTACACGTGTTTCATCACAGCATGTGGCTGTGACTCTTCAGGGCTGATCTTAATGATCGAGGCGTGTTGTCGGGTGACCGGTGATAATTCCGACCCGGTCCTTATCGGGTGTTTTTTTGTTAAAAACGATCACGGCACCAGTGGTTTTCCGGTTGCCGTCAGCAAAAAAGTTGAATGTAGGGTTCACAGCGAATAACTCAATATCGGTATTTGGGCCGTGCTTAGTTCGTGGTCAAGCCTGGTGCAGCTTTGGTTTCCAAGTGCGGGAACTTGTTAAATTATATTGCATATAATTATGTGGCACTGAGTGGTATTTGGGGTGTATGTTCCATTGCAGAGTGTGTGAGGGTGCAGAGTGTGTGAGGGTGCAGAGTGTGTGAGGGTGCAGAGAGTGTGAGGGTGCAGTGTGTGTGCAGGTGCAGTGTGTGTGCAGGTGCAGTGTGTGTGCGGGTGCAGTGCGTGTGAGGGTGCGGTGTGTGAGTGTGCAGTGTGTGAGTGTGCAGTGTATGAGGGTGTGGTGTGTGAGGGTGCGGTGTGTGAGGGTGCGGGTGTGAGGGTGCGGGTGTGAGGTTGCGGGTGTGAGGGTGCAGGTTGTGAGGGTGCGGGTGTGAGGGTGCGGCATGTGAGGGTGCAGTGTGTGAGGGTGCAGCATGTGAGGGTGCAGTGTGTGAGGGTGCAGTGTGTGAGGGTGCAGTGTGTGAGGGTGCAGTGTGTGAGGTTGCAGTGTGTGTGAGGGTGCGGTGTGTGTGAGGGTGCGGTGTGTGTGAGGGTGCAGTGTGTGTGAGAGTGCAGTGTGTATGAGGGTGCAGTGTGTGTGAGGGTGCAGTGTGTGTGAGGGTGCAGTGTGTGTGAGGGTGCAGTGTGTGTGCGGGTGCAGTGTGCAGTGTGTGAGGGTGCAGTGTGTGTGAGGGTGCAGTGTGTGTGAGGGTGCAGTGTGTGTGCGGGTGCAGTGTGTGAGGGTGTAGTGTGTGAGGGTGCGGTGTGTGTTTGAGGGTGCGGTGTGTGTGAGGGTGCAGTGTGTGTGAGGGTGCAGTGTGTGCGAGGGTGCGGGGTGTGTGAGGGTGTGGGGTATGAGGGTGTGGTGTGAGGGTGCGGTGTGTGTGAGGGTGCGGTGTGTGTGAGGGTGCGGGGTGTGTGAGGGTGCAGGGTGTGAGGGTGTGGTGTGAGGGTGCGGTGTGTGCGAGGGAGCAGTGTGCATGAAGGTGCAGTGTGGCTACAGACATGATCTATCAGCTCAGATCTTAAAGGGAGCAAACTTTCCAATGAATGAAGAAAATAACAAATACGCTGTGCGTGAGGGTGCAGTGTGTGTGAGTGTGCAGTTTGTGTGAGGGTGCAGAGTGTGTGAGGGTACAGAGTGTGTGAGGGTGCAGAGTGTGTGAGGGTGCAGAGTGTGTGAGGGTGCAGTGTGTGCGGTGTGTGTGCGGTGTGTGTGTGTGTGTGGGTGCGGTGTGTGTGTGTGGTATGTGAGTGTGCAGTGTGTGAGGGTGCAGTGTGTGTGCGGGTGCAGTGTGCAGTGTGTGAGGGTGCAGTGTGTGTGAGGGTGCAGTGTGTGTGAGGGTGCAGTGTGTGTGCGGGTGCAGTGTGTGAGGGTGTAGTGTGTGAGGGTGCGGTGTGTGTCTGAGGGTGCGGTGTGTGTGAGGGTGCAGTGTGTGTGAGGGTGCAGTGTGTGCGAGGGTGCGGGGTGTGTGAGGGTGTGGGGTATGAGGGTGTGGTGTGAGGGTGCGGTGTGTGTGAGGGTGCGGTGTGTGTGAGGGTGCGGGGTGTGTGAGGGTGCAGGGTGTGAGGGTGTGGTGTGAGGGTGCGGTGTGTGCGAGGGAGCAGTGTGCATGAAGGTGCAGTGTGGCTACAGACATGATCTATCAGCTCAGATCTTAAAGGGAGCAAACTTTCCAATGAATGAAGAAAATAACAAATACGCTGTGCGTGAGGGTGCAGTGTGTGTGAGTGTGCAGTTTGTGTGAGGGTGCAGAGTGTGTGAGGGTACAGAGTGTGTGAGGGTGCAGAGTGTGTGAGGGTGCAGAGTGTGTGAGGGTGCAGTGTGTGCGGTGTGTGTGCGGTGTGTGTGTGTGTGTGGGTGCGGTGTGTGTGTGTGGTATGTGAGTGTGCAGTGTGTGAGGGTTCAGTGTGTGTGAGGGTGTGGTGTGTGAGGGTGCGGTATGTGAGGCTGCGGTGTGTGAAGGTGCAGTGTATGTGTGAGGGTGGGCAGTATGTGTGAGGGAACAGTGTGTGCGAGGGTGCGGTGTGTGAGGGTGCAGTGTCTGTGAGGGAGCATTGTGTGTGCGGGTGCAGTGTGTGTGCGGGTGCAGTGTATGTGCGGGTGCAGTGTGTGTGCGGGTGCAGTGTGTTTGTGTGCGGGTGCAGTGTGTGTGTGCGGGTGCAGTGTGGGTGAGGGTGCGGTGTGTGAGGGTGCAGGGTGTGAGGGTGTGGGGTCTGAGGGTGTGGTGTGTGAGGGTGCAGTGTGTGTGAGGGTTCAGTGTGTGTGAGGGTGTAGTGTGTGTATGGGTGCAGTGTGTGTGGGTGCAGTGTGTGAGGGTGTGGTGTGTGAGGGTGCAGTGTGTGTGAGGGTGCAGTGTGTGTGAGGGTGCGGTGTGTGTGAGGGTGCGGTGGGAGGGTGCAGTGTGTGTGAGGGTGCAGTGTGTGTGAGGGTGCGGGGTGTGTGTGTGTGCGGTGTGTGTGGGTGCGGTGTGTGTGTGGTGCAGTGTGTGTGTGTGTGTGCGGTGTGTGTGCGGTGTGTGTGTGTGTGTGGGTGCGGTGTGTGTGTGTGGTATGTGAGTGTGCAGTGTGTGAGGGTTCAGTGTGTGTGAGGGTGTGGTGTGTGAGGGTGCGGTATGTGAGGCTGCGGTGTGTGAAGGTGCAGTGTATGTGTGAGGGTGGGCAGTATGTGTGAGGGAACAGTGTGTGCGAGGGTGCGGTGTGTGAGGGTGCAGTGTCTGTGAGGGTGCATTGTGTGTGCGGGTGCAGTGTGTGTGCGGGTGCAGTGTATGTGCGGGTGCAGTGTGTGTGCGGGTGCAGTGTGTGTGTGTGCGGGTGCAGTGTGTGTGTGCGGGTGCAGTGTGTGTGAGGGTGCGGTGTGTGAGGGTGCAGTGTGTGAGGGTGCGGTGTGTGAGGGTGCGGGGTGTGAGGGTGTGGGGTCTGAGGGTGTGGTGTGGGAGGGGGTAGTGTGTGTGAGGGTACAGTGTGTGTGAGGGTTCAGTGTGTGTGAGGGTGTAGTGTGTGTATGGGTGCAGTGTGTGTGGGTGCACTGTGTGAGGGTGTGGTGTGTGAGGGTGCAGTGTGTGTGAGGGTGCAGTGTGTGTGAGGGTGCGGTGTGTGTGAGGGTGCGGTGTGAGGGTGCAGTGTGTGTGAGGGTGCAGTGTGTGCGAGGGTGCGGGGTGTGTGATGGTGCGGGGTGTGAGGGTGTGGTGTGAGGGTGCGGTGTGTGTGAGGGTGCAGTGTGTGTGAGGGTGCGGGGTGTGTGAGGGTGCGGGGTGTGAGGGTGTGGTGTGAGGGTGCGGTGTGTGCGAGGGTGCAGTGTGCATGAGGGTGCAGTGTGGCTACAGACTTGATCTATCAGCCATAAGCAGGACAGGCAGCTGTGCTCGGATCTTAAAGGGTGCAAACTTTCCAATGAATGAAGAAAATAACAAATAAGCTGTGCGTGAGGGTGCAGTGTGTGTGAGGGTGCAGTGTGTGTGAGGGTGCAGAGTGTGTGTGTGCGGTGTGTGTGGGTGCGGTGTGTGTGTGGGTGCGGTGTGTGTGTTTGTGCGGTGTGTGTGTGCGGTGTGTGTGTGTGTGTGGGTGCGGTGTGTGTGTGTGGTATGTGAGTGTACAGTGTGTGAGGGTTCAGTGTGTGTGAGGGTGCGGTGTGTGAGGGTGAGATATGTGAGGCTGCGGCGTGTGAAGGTGCAGTGTATGTGTGAGGGTGGGCTGTGTGTGTGAGGGAACAGTGTGTGCGAGGGTGCGGTGTGTGAGGGTGCAGTGTCTGTGAGGGTGCAGTGTGTGTGAGGGTGCAGTATGTGTAAGGTTGCGGTGTGTGAGGGTGCGGTGTGTGAGGGTGCGGTGTGTGTGAGGGTGCAGTGTGGCTACAGACATGATCTATTAGCCATAAACAGGACCAGGCAGCTGTGTTCAGATCTTAAAGGGAGTAAACTTTCCAATGAACGAAGAAAATAACAGATAAGCTGTGTGTGAGGGTGCAGAGTGTGTGAGGGTGCAGAGTGTGTGTGTGAAGGTGCAGAGTGTGTGTGTGGGTGTGGTGTGTGTGTGGGTGTGGTGTGTGTGTGGGTGCGGTGTGTGTGAGGTTGCGGTGTGTGAGGGTGCTGTGTGTGAAGGTGCGGTGTGTGGGGGTCCGTTGTGTGAGGGTGCTGTGTGTGAGGGTGCGGTGTGTGAGGGTGCAGTGTGTGTGAGGGTGCAGTGTGTGTGAGGGTGCAGTGTGTGTGAGGGTGCGGTGTATGAGGGTGCGGTGTGTGAGGGTGGACAGCATCAGGGGAGGTTCTCATCCCTTATGTCTCAGACGTGAACAACCACCTGGATAATTCAAGCAATTTCTGGTGCAACCCTGGCGTAGCACAGGTACATTCATTCCCAAATGGCAGAGTGGGTAAAATGAAGGTTCTTAATATCAAGGCACTATGGAACCCTCCTGCGGTTACCGTGGACAATACACTCATGTCTTTAGTATGTCCCCATTATGAAAGTAATATTCAGGACAATATTCCCCCAGAACTGGGCTGACTGAAATGATTCTCAAACATATAAGAATGCCTGACCACCTGAAGCCCCGTTCTGTGGTTTCCCTACATTTTGACTAAAAGTGTGACTTGTCACAGCAAGTGGGAAATGGGACTGGGAACCTATTATGATCCTGTTCTGCCTGCACCTGGCCGCTTAAACGGTAGCTTCCACAGACTATCACATTCATAGATCAAATGATAAACGTACGAATGCGATTGCGTGTGAATGGGGGTTGAATCATGCACTCTTAATGGGAGCGAACGTGTGAAGGGATGATTTGAACACTGGGTTGTGAAATAACAAATAAAATACACGTGCAACCAAGCGTACACATACAGACAGATGCGCGTGTGCGCGCGCGGAAACAGACACGAGAACAACAGAGGATGCAGAAGCATAGTTTGCGGCAGGAGTGGACAACGGACTCAAAGAATAAAAAAAAATGCTTTGTGCAGGGAAAGAATAATACATACACATAAGTTGTATTTGAAACGAGATCTGGGAAATAGTTTAGGTCTGTAGTTGGGGTTTACAAATCAACTGCCTCATTGCGCTCAGCGAGAGTGACTGGCTGAACGCCTACTACCCGCCGAGGTTTCCTACATTTCATCAAAGGTAAATACATGATAATCTTTTGCGCACACTGACATAGGACACTGGCGCCACCGGATACCATTCAATAGCTCCTACAAACTGCAGAAACAGAGAAATTGCACTATCATACACACCTGCGCCATAAACTCACACAAGTTGACACAGGGCAAGCATTGGCTGCGCGCGCCTCACGCTCATTCTAGAGTGGGGGTGGGGGGTAGTGGAGGCCAGCAGAGTGATGCGGTCTGTGGTGGGGGAGGGGGTTATGAAAAACGTGTTTCCAGACAGCAGAAGATCGGGAAATGAAACCCAGACAGCTTAGAAGAAAACAAGTAATTTGCCCGCAATCACAAGTAAAATCACGTAGCACCCGTCTTAACATTGCGGGTTATGAAAAACGTGTTTCGAGACAGCGGAAGATCGGGAAATGAAACCCAGACAGCTTAGAAGAAAACAAGTAATTTGCCCGCAATCACAAGTTACCGGTCTAGGTTGCTGCACGCTTTCATGAAGCAGAGTTGCTGGCGGGGGCGAAACCAGGTAGTCAGGCATCCTTGCCCGAGACATGGGCGGGGCCTGTGACGCAGCCGGAAGAGGCCGGTGTTGCTCATTGATGCGGGGTCTCCATCATGGAGGGAGAGCCCCGCGGTAGCGTGAAGATCCAGAGAAGTGCCCCGCGTGTGGAGATGCGCCGGAGAAAAGGAGCGCAGCGAGGGGTCGTGACATAAGAGCACGGCGAGTGGAGGGGGAATATGTGTGTCTGTGTGTGCGCGCGTGTGTGTGTGCGCATGAGCCCCATCAGTGGTGGGGGAGGGGGGTGCGTGCATGTGTGTGTGTGTGTGTGTGTGTGCGCGTGCCTGCCTGTGTGTGTGTGTGTGTATGCCTGGGGGAAGGAGGGTGAGTGTGTGGGCGTGGGAATGTGTGTGCGCATGTGTGACCTTGCCTGTGTGTGATTGAGGTAGCATTGCAAGGGGAGGCAGGGGGTGTGCACGGCGACGTGCGTGCCCTCGAGGAGGAATCTGAGACAGCAGAGTCTCATGCCTGTACGCTGTCTCACATTCCTCGGAACACGCCGGCAATAGGTCCCCGCTACGCTATCGCTACGCTCGACCTAAAAAACAGGAAGAAGGGAGAGGATGGCAAATACACCCATTTTGAGTTGTCAGGAGGGGTTAAACTAAAAGGGACCTTTACAGCACAATTTTCATATGCATTTTGCTAAAAATAAAAAGCTGTATGTTCTGTAGGGGCAACTCAGGAATCTGGCCCTTCAGAGATCCGGCCTCTCTTTCTTTCTCTCGTTCTCTCTCTCCCTCTCTCTTTCCCTCTCTTTCTCTCTCTTTCTATCTATCTATCTATCTATCTATCTATCTATCTATCTATCTATCTATCTATCTATCTCTCCCTCTCCCATAAACGACTGCATGGGTAACTTCGCTATGCAAGCGGCTCGCGAAGACGCAAAAATCCCCGCGAACACGAAAAACCCCCGCGAACATGCAAAAAACCCCGCGAACACGCAAAAAAACAAAAATTCGCACAAATTCGCAAATTTTGCGGATCGCGAATTCGCAAATTCGCGGATTGCGAATTCGCAAAATTCGCCCATGCTTACTCAGCACGACTGATCCTCGAAATACCACGCCACGGCCACATCACCCCCCACCTGGTGAAGTGAAGTGGTGTGGCTCACTGGTTAGAGGCGACAGACCCGAGAGCAGAGGACGGCCCGGGACCAGGGTTCGATTCCCGGCGCGGCAGGTTTCTGGACCAGGGTCAGTGGACTCGATAATTCTCTCGCCTCGGTGCCCACTCTGATCAGCGATCACACTCGGCAACTCTGGGCATTAGCTTGCCTCATCTTCACTAACGGCCCCACCAGACCGCCGGGGATGCCTGGTCTCACCCTGGAGATACCCATTAAGGGACCATCTCTCAGGGAAGCCAGGAAGGGTTTCGCAGCGGTCGAAGCGCCTTGGGTCCCTCCGGGTAAGTAGTGCGCTATATAAATGCCTATACATACACCTGAGAAACTTGCACTGGCTCCCCGTCAACAAGAGGATATCCTTCAAGCTCCTAACCCACGCACACAAGGCACTCCACAAGACTGGCCCAGCCTACCTCAACAGACGACTCTCCTACATCCCCAACCACCAGCTATGATCCGCCAATCTCTCACTCGCCACCGTCCCCCGCATCCAAAGAACAACCACCGGTGGGAGATCCTTCTCCCACCTCGC